>NC_048292.1:17528817-17556317 GCF_009762535.1 Notolabrus celidotus
TTCATGTTTGATTTTGTATGTTTCATAAAATGTATTCCGTTCAGAGCGAGGGCTGACACGAGCGTTCGCCTGCATGCACGTTCACGTGACATCTGCCAGGATTAAAAAGAGGCTACCAGCCGAGCAATTTTCTTTCAAAGATTTCCCAGTAAATGCAGCGAGAGCAGAGCGACATGTTGGATATTTAAGAGACCCATCAAGGAAAGGAAAGAGACCAGCTCAAACTTTAACAGACATCTGTACAGGATGAACCGAAAAGTGAGAGAGATGCTAAAGTTTCTTGAGACCGTTCATCACTTTACTGTGTTAGTATAACGGTAATATAAGCGACTAAAATAACTAAACCATTGGGCCTAAGTTGTTTGGTTAGTTAAAATTCAGATTGATGTGTTTGGGCTGAGTTTATTGAGCACCAGCAGTGATCCCAGTGCAGCAGAATCGCTGAGCGCGTCCCCTCATCAACAGCGCAGTGCCGCGCTGTAATCTCCAGACATACCGGCAGGATTTCGTTAGAATCTCTTTGCAGTGGCAGTTAGACCTCGTCAATTGACTAAAATCAAAACTGAATACCAAACCGGCCCCGGCGCATGTGGAGAGTGGATCGTACAGGATCAAACACATTTTAAATGTCCAGGAGAAACGGTTGTTTCTCTGATATCTTATTAATCTAAAAAGGTTTCTCACATAGCAATCTGTAGTGTCCTCGTGCTCAAACGTCTTCTGGTATAAAAACATTCACCTCTCCCTGTGTCCGCCCCTTACCTGCCCATCTAGGTGCAAAGCTATCAAACTATCAAAATGAGTACTAAAATCAAACAATAATAACGCACATAACATTGCCCTTAATACAAACAACAACAACTAAACCCCACACAGCCAGTCTAACAGTCAATAGTTATGATTGAAGAGGTGCCCTCCTTGTAATGAATAATATTACCAATGAGGACTCAACTTTAACTCGACTCGGATTTGTCTCTGGTGACTTGGACTCGACTCGGACTCCAACACTGAAGACTAGGGACTCGACTTGGACTCAAGGTTTGGTGACTTGACTACAGCACTGGCTGCCTCCACTATCTAAAAGGTTCTCCAGATCTTAGAGCAGAGATGAGCTTCCATTCTGCTGCAGAACTATTAGTAAAATACTGACGCTCAATGATAAATCCTGCTCTGTACTTGGCATTTCAACTCATGCTGTTATGCCAAATTTGTTAACCAAGTTTGTCAAATTGGACTTTCTTTTTTTTTTGCACCAAGTATAAAGTTACAGGATGCAGATGTTGAACAGCTTTGAGGAGTGGAGAGAAAGGTCAGGCCTGCATGATTTATTTTGTCGAGCTTAGTAAGAAAAAAAATATTCCAAGAATCTCATGAATCATCATCCAAACCTTTTTGCAAGAAACATTTCCTAATGTTATTCTATGCAGACGCATAGATTTCCTGGAAACTGAACTAGAGCACATGATATTTGAATGATACAACAGCCCCAGACTAGAGTTTCACAAATGCATATGGCACAAGAGTCCACGTAATATTGGTTATATGGTGTGGGGGAATCTAAGCTTTTGGGCCAGTGGCAACCTTATGATGTCTTTAAATAATGTCATAGATGCTAAGGCTGGGCTCAGGCTATGTGAGTTTTAATCCTAATCCTCACCAATTTTAAAACTGGATTTCATCATGCAGGCTAAATTTAAAAAAAACAAAAAACACCAGTGCATCATTCATTGAAGGATATTTTTAGAACTATTGTGTCTACCAGAAGAAGACTAATGCGTAGTGCGGCTTTGCTGTGAAAAAAAAAAGGCCTTACCAGTCTCAGTGAGCCATGTGGGGGTGACTCGGTCAAAATGGGTTGTTTTATTTTAAACGGAACCTGGGATGAGATTCAAGCTCTCACTAAATCTACCAACAGCAGTATGCTAGCATTAGCCTCAGAGCTAGGATGTTTACTGTTTCTTCCAAACATGAAGAACCTGACATGGCTCTTCTTAGTGATGTGCCATGATCAAAAGCTGCAGCTCTGAGAGTCAATGCTTTATAGTGAATCAGAAGAGCCGGCTTGCATCAAGAGAGAGGACATTAATAATGTTTTCTTGAGTTTGGTTCTGGTTCTGTTTGCTTGAGTTTGGTTCTGGTTCTGTTATGTGGATATGTTTGCAGTTTTTTGTTAATTTGTGCAATAAAAAAATTTGATTAAAATACTAAACAAAAGTAAGAATGGTTTTGTAACAGAATAAATGCACAAAATTAGGCAATTATAAGGCTTCTCATAAAAATACTGTACGTAAAAGGGTTTTCAACAGACAAACCATTAGTTTTAAGCAAAGTTAAGGTAAAATATACGGCTAAAAAAGATCCTAAATTAAGAGCCATTCAGGAGTCGAAAGAGCCGTCTCTTCTTTGGGAGCCGAGTCAAAAGAGCCGACTCTCTGAAAAGAGCCGAACTTCCCATCACTAGCTCTTCTGGCTCAAACTTCTACTGACGATACCATCCACAACCAAATTTCAAACATGCATGAAAGCTGAAGTTGGCCTATCAGAAATACTGACCATGCTCACAAACCACTTTCCTTCCTCTTCCTCAGATCAATTGGAGGGTTTAATCAGGTATAAATGGACTGAAACCAAGCGGCAAACTCCGGTCTCAAACTATGAAGCCAATGTGGAAGTGCTATAAACTGCAATACATCGAAAATCCGCTTGAGGCTGGCTGCAGAAACACCGGAAACCACATAGACATGAATGGGAAAAAGGCGATCTTTGCAGCATTAATAAACATGTTTACAGCCTGGTTCAAAAAACGGCTTGGACCTACAAAGCTAATCTCTCTAATGGCACACACTGTACGGGGGGTGATTTTTTTTCTAACGTGACGGTTAAGAAGATATTAAGATTACGAATTTTGCCCAAATAAGGACATGACTGACGTGACTCCCGGTCGGGAACACACAGCCATTGGCTAAGAGGCTCACACTACGTCACACTCTGCCTAGTTGAGTTCCGCATTTCCAATATGGCTGCTGCCGTCGATTTGCTTCAAAACAGCTCTCAGGAACAGATGGGTGACGTCACGGATACTACGTCCATATTTTATACAGTCTATGACTAAAACACCTTCGGTCTGAAGCCTGGCTAATAATTACAAAAGGAAACCATGTGAAATCACATCACCCCTCTATAAGCAATTATAGCTGTGTGCTATTAAAGATAGTGGTGATTCATATTATGTACTGTACTTCCTCTAGTTACCTTATATATCACAGCAGAAAACACAGCATTAAATGTGTGCTTTGTTCAGTCTCACTGTGTTACGAGCACTCTACTTTATAAAGACATTTGTATACTCCTCCCCTCACCACACACATACACAGTGTTCTGTTGTGCTGACTGTCAAGTCGTTAAAGGCAAGTGTCTCACATTTCCTTATCTGTGAAAGGCAGAGGGAACAGATGAAACACTTTCTATTGTTGGGCCGGAGAGCAAACCAATTAAGCCGTTTTATTTTCTACTCTAACATTTCTTCCAAGAAACAAATGTAGGTGGGAAACAGTGAAGGTGTCTTCATCATTCTTTTTTTTTCCTTCTTGTTTTTTACACTGTATACATTATGATATAGATGATGCAGAATGCAGATGGTTCAGATATGGCCATAATAACAATAGCTGTATATTTTGAAAAATCTCCTGTATCCCTGTAAATCTGTGTCCCTCCTTTATTTTCCTCTCTTAAATCTGTATCCCTCCTTCATATTCCTCTCTCTGCAGTTATCTTGTACACGTGGAAAAGGGATGCCAGTCTGATGATGGTTGTTGAAATAATTTCTCTCCACCTTGCAGGTTATTCAGTGCGATCTTGGAGCAGGCCACCAAGGGGGACGGAGGCGCTCCTATTGGAGGGAAGGCGGCAGGCTTCGATGTCAAAGCTCTGAGAGCATTCAGAGTACTCAGACCCCTCAGACTGGTCTCTGGAGTACCCAGTAAGTACCTAGAGCTGAGGAACAGAGGAAGAGAGAGAGAGATGAAAGAAAGATAGAGCAGAAAAGAAAGACAGGAAATGATGCCCTGAGGATCAGGTGGGAATGGTGATTGGGCGAGGTGGGGGGAAAATGAACCACAGATTGGAGCTGATATTGCTAGCACGCATGCACACACACACACACACACACACACACACACACACACACACACATGCTGACAGATAGAGTCCTCTTGTCCTGTTGTCAGACACTCAAACAGTGCAAGCAGTAGATGAGTTGTCTGTCAGCCCGTCTGTAAGTGACTACAGAAATCAATAATCCAACAGGCCAGAAGACAGGAAGGGATCAGTTCGTTTGTATGAATGCTGTGTGAGAGTGTGCACCTGTGTGTGTGTGTGTGTGTGTGTGTGTGTGTGTGTGTGTGTGTGTGTGTGTGTGTGTGTGTGTGTGTGTGTGTGTGTGTGTGTGTGTGTGTGTGTGCATGCATGCACAGGCAAAAAAACAGGATGGTACCACATAACACAGATATGTGTCAGTCATTAATGCAGCCTACAGTGTTTTGCACTTGTATAAAATATGATTAACTGCAGCACAACAGCAACAATACACAACAATAACATTTAAGATGTATTCATCACTTGCTCTGGATGATATGTGTTGCTTGTATACTTACTGAAGTAAATTTAAAAGAACATTTGAGAATGTTTTTGGCCAATTGAATCAGTAACAAATTCCCATTCAAGCAAGAAACATAAAAATGGCCAACACAGTTACAGTCTGTTCATGAGCTTCAGTAATAGGATGTCTCTTTCCCGGTTATTGTGAGTTATTAGCATGCAATTATTATTATTATGAGCCTTTTGCCCATCAAAGCATCCAGTAAATGAACCGGAATCATCTATCCACTGAGAGCAGTACTTCTCTGAAACCACCATGTCAACAGATATCAGAATTTTTTTTTCAAGAAACAGAAGAAACATTCTCTCTAAGTGTGTCGTTTCTAAGTGGTCTGTGATAACTTCTAGGAACAATGTTGAAGCTGAAGCAGTGTTTTAGTATTCCAGTTCAGAACTCACACTTGAGTCTGGCCCGAGTCAGGACTTTTGACCCAAGCACTGATGGCTCAGACTTGTGCTTTGACTGCATTTGGACTAGGAAGATGCATCTTAAGTAGAGTCTTAAGTAACGGGGACTCAACTCTCTCTGTGTGTGTGTGTGTGTGTGTGTGTGTGTGTGTGTGTGTGTGTGTGTGTGTGTGTGTGTGTGTGTGTGTGTGTGTGTGTGTGTGTGTGTGTGTGTGTGTGTGTGCTACAGGTTTACAGGTGGTGCTGAACTCCATAATCAAAGCCATGGTTCCTCTGCTCCACATCGCCCTGCTGGTCCTCTTCGTCATCATCATCTACGCCATCATCGGCCTGGAGCTCTTCATGGGCAAGATGCACAAGACCTGTTTTCACAGGCATATAGGTACACACACACACACACACACACACACACACACACACACACACACACACACACACACACACACACACACATATGCATGCACACACTCATACATTCAACCATATACAGAGAGAGTGACAGCTATAGACAGAGAATATGTTGATTATTGTGCGCTGATGCACAAATGCACATACAGACATGCATGATCACACCCATATACCTACAGTTTTTTACTTCAATGCTCAGATAGATATAGAAGTATGTTTCCAACTGAGTGTTAGAGCATGCTTCACTAAGCATATATTCACACACTGCTGGGTACTCTACCTCCACTCCAACCTTTTCAAATGACTATAAAAAACAAACCTTATTGTCACCCCACAGCCATCATTCTTCACAAGAGTCCGACTAGTATCTGTATAAATGTTTCACGACAGTCAGACTCCACACATCAGCCAATAAAGTGAGGAGAAAATGGAGCGCCTACAGTACCTTAAACAGTTTAAAAGATTAATTATTTAAACCGTCATTAAGGTTTCTGAGTATGAATGATTTGGGCAATAATGGAAACAGCAGCCGCCATAAATGACTGGAACATTTTTCTGAGAAGGCCCTTAGGTACAAATGAACTTGAGTGTTGTTATGGTGATGTTATAGCTCCCATGAGAGGCATTAGCTTGCAGTGGATAAGTGCTGTTGGGATACTCTCTGTTATCCTATACATCACTCTCCAGAGCTTGTTTTATATAATTAGTATGGTACTTTTTTACATTGATTTTTTATGGCTGCTGTGTTTGGTTTTGGTTAAATATTAGCATTTAAACCTGCTTTAAAGGTGACATATCATGCAAAATTGACTTTTTAATGTTTTTTTACCTGTAATATGTGTCCCTGGAATGTCTACAAACCCCCCGAGAATGAAAAAAATCCATTCTGCCCCTGTTTTGATTTCTACACCTTTCTGTAAATGTGTGTGAAACGAGCCGTTTCAGACTTCCGTGTTTTTGTTACGTAACAACAATATCCGGTCTGTCACGGAGTCAGAGCTCGGAGCTTGTTCAGCCCATAGACTGTATAAAATAATACTGAATCCCTCCCCCGTTTTTCATTACCTGCACCAATGTGTGCTAACAAGGAGCTTAGGAGGGAGGCATGCTAGTTGTAGGCTGTCTTAATAAACACAAAGGTTGGTTTTACTCCCCACGTCTGCAGATTTGAAGATCTAGTGGATGATTTTTATTTATCATGGATAAGTGCTAGCGCTAGTTAGCATAGCCACATAGCTACATGTTCATAGCTGTAGCTGTAGCTGTAGCTGTAGCTGTAGCTGTGTACCAAGACACACATCTACATACTGACAAATAAAACAACAAGAAACACTAAATCTGTGACCAATCCTTCATAAAAGATCCTGCTGCCTTTCTGGCAGAGGTCGGTTTTACTCCCCACGTCTGCAGATTTGAAGATCTAGTGGATGATTTTTATTTATCATGGATAAGTGCTAGCGCTAGTTAGCATAGCCACATAGCTACATGTTCGTAGCTGTGTACCAAGACACACGTCTACATACCGATAAATAAAACAACAAGAAACACTAAATCTGTGACCAATCCTTCAGAAAGGTCCTGCTACAGGCGCCTCTCCGTCAGGATCAGATTCAGAGGGTTGAAGCAGCCGTGTATATTCAGCCAACATGTAAACATTAGATCAACGTGCTGGAGAGCCGAGGCACATCCACTTCCTGAGGGGGCGTGGTCAGAGGGAAAACAGCCTGTTCTGAGGACTGCTGAAGAAAAGGACTTTTCAGGCATGCCAAAATCTGATTTCAAAGTGTTTTTTTGAGCATAAACTTTAAAGACATGTTTTGGGGACCTCTTAGACCAATATATATTGATGAAAAAAGCGTGATATGTCACCTTTAAGGCTATATTTTTCAATTTATGATATATTCATTTTGATTGATTTTAGTTCATTGTAACTTGCAGTTAGCGGCCTTCTAAGTTTTGGATAGCCAAACACATACATATGTACACAACAACATGGTGATAGCAGTCAGCCATGACTCTTAACGAACATAACAATGAGAGTGAAACCATCATATAGCTTAAATGTTGTCTGTTTCTGTTGTAAGCAACCAGAGAACGCTTAAGCTAATACCAAGTTTTACATCACAAATATGTAGTAGGTTGTATCTGTTCACTTTCTATTTCTCCTTCATTTTTAGATGAATCCACTAAATGTGGTGCAGGGTGTTGTTCCCATTTGCAAATCATAAGCAGCAGGAACTTCAAATCACTGATTTGCACCTCGTACCTTCCTCCTAGACATAGCAAGAAAAACTGAGTCTTGTAAACATTACAAAAAGTTAAATTTTGTCAGAACAGAGTTGAATATATAAAATTATATTAGTTACATTGATTTACAGTGTTGCAAAATGATTATTAGACCCCAATGTTGCTCTGTTGGTGAGAAATGAGGATACAACTGAAACTACGAGTGGGTTGTGTTTCTGTCTGAAGGAAACCCAAGTACCTCCTATTTCTCACTGCTTTCTCTTCAGTCCTAGACACCATCGCAGAGGAAAAGCCGGCACCGTGTGCACCTGACAGCGCTTACGGACGACACTGTAACCACAACGGAACAGAATGCAAAATGGGCTGGGAAGGCCCAAACGACGGCATCACCAACTTTGATAACTTTGCCTTCGCAATGTTGACCGTGTTCCAGTGTATAACCATGGAGGGCTGGACAGACGTACTGTACTGGGTGAGCCGGACACCACAACAGTGTCTTTGTGTGTGTGTGTGTGTGTGTGTGTGTGTGTGTGTGTGTGTGTGTGTGTGTGTGTGTGTGTGTGTGTGTGTGTGTGTGTGTGGTGGGGGGGCTTTTTGAGGTAAGTATACAGGGCAATTAGGCAGGTGTGCACACTGTGATTGTGATACAGGGAGAGAGAGAGAGACTGAGAGACTGAGGGTGTATGTGTTAGCTCATATCTGAGGCCAAATCGATGCAGACAATACACTGTGTAATTGAAGGTGCCGATTCATTTTGAACGTGCGTGGAATTCTGATGCAAGTGTCAAGTGAGCACATTTACACACGCACACACACGCACACACAGAGAAATATGAACAGTCAGTGACTTCCCCTCCCTCACTTGATAGCCATAAGCACGCTGCAGCCCAGTCCAGTTAAACAGATCAATAGATCAGTCTGTGATGTTAATCAACGTTCAGGATGGTTCAATCAAACTCTCACACTTACCTTCTGTAGAATGGATTTGATCCAAACATCTTCAGGAGCAGCATGGCATCACACACAGATTACAATTCTGTTCATTTGCAGATAACCTGTAGTAAGGCATTCAAAGTCATGACACACTTGCTCACTGTTTCCACGGTGATACCGACAAGTGTAACTTTGCCACTATGAGGCTAATGGTATACATTCAGCTGCCACTCAGCATGGCTGCAGATGAAAGGGGTAGTTTCAGAAAGGTCCCCTTTATGCCTGCACAAAGCTGTCTGTCTCCCACTGCAGGCACTCATATAGTGCAGACATGTAACCTTTTTATGGATTTTAAAACTTCACTTTTCAACTAAATTTTCAAATGTGCTGTGATACAAGACAATAAAATAACATCAGGTAGCCTCAGTTTGTGATGCCAGTAGCAATCGTTACTAAAGACTAAATGAGAAAGAGAGGTTAAACTACACTTCTTAATACAAGGGTATTTATAAGTGTGTGTGTGTGTGTGTGTGTGTGTGTGTGTGTGTGTGTGTGTGTGTGTGTGTGTGTGTGTGTGTGTGTGTGTGTGTGTGTGTGTGTGTGTGTGTGTGTGTGTGTGTAGGCTGGGCGATATGGCCTAGGAATAAAATCTCACACACGATTTTGATCGATTTTGATTTTTTCTCCTGAAAATAGTAATAAAAGTAGTACAACTTAAAGAGACTGAATTTTCATCTCAGGAAAATAATCATTTCTTTGACTGTGACATTAAGCACCATGAACCAAAACTACTTCAAAAAAGTAAAAATTAAAGTACCTCCTCTGGAAGAAAAAAAGTGTCTTTTCTAGAACTAACCTCCTTGAAAACTAAATTCTTTATGCTATCGCTGGAAAAAGATCAATTCTCCCATTGGGATAGATGTAGTGCAAATATATCTTTCATCAAACTTCACATTTTTGCAGATAAATAAAAAGTACCTCCTATATCCCCAAAGATATATCCAAATAAAGTAAACTGCATGACATGTAAGCAGAGGTTTATCTTCAGTTTCAACATTCTTTATTCCTTAAATATTCATATATATACAGCGGAGTAGGTTACAGAGATAATCTAGATTTTCTTTTTTTTTAAATCGCCTGAAACCAAAAAAGCAAATTACTCGATTAAACCGATTTATCGTACAGCCCTAGTGTGTGTGCGTGTGTGTTTGTGTGTGTGCGCACGTGAATGTGTGCGTGCATGCGTGTGTGCTTGCAAGAGAGAGAAAGAGAGAGAGTTGTTTGTGTCTGGCTGCAATAGCTTACAAGCTCTACACCCCTCCTGCAACTTTCCTGTCTGCTGCAACCTCCTGCTCCCAACCAAAAAGTTGTACTGTCTGCAAATACTTTAAGTGCTAGTTTACCCAACTGTCTTTATAATTAATAGGAAATACTTTTTAGAACGTACAAATACAAATCACCATTTAGAAAAACACCAAGCCTCATATTTTTTGTGATTATAAATTAATGGTATCGTACATCTTTTTCTCCTCTTCCCCATTATCTCCCTTTTAAGTATCTATAATGTCCAGTGGTCTCCGAGTTAAAGTGACAGCTCATTCATTGAAAGAAGTAGGAGTATTTAAATTTGCAGTTAATTTTTATCCATAAAGTTTTCTTTTAAAGCTCAGTATTTGAACCTGCACGTCAGCTAATATTGTGACATTTCTGGTTTTATAAAATCCTGGACTCTAATGTGCTCAAACAACACCTGAACATCCTGAAGTGCACTGTCGTTAATTTGTAATTCTGCCTAACAGAATATCATTTGTTTATAGAGTCAGATCATCCAAGTGTGTTTCCCACAAAAGCCCATCAACCTCCAGTAAAGATTTCTTCATGGACTGTGTGGCTGCATTAACATACTGTTTAATTAAGAGCTTACGTTTGTCAATGAGTAAAGTGTCATTTAGTGTGCTTTTAATTGTAGCACGTCAATCACCTGCTCCCCACCAGGCAGACAAAAGGCTTCACACACACAGTCACTCACTCTGCCTCTCTTGCTTGTCTGCAGCTCTGTTTAACATGCACTGCTCTGTTCTGGTTTCTCTTTCCTTCACTTTGTAACACTGTGTTTTTGTCCTTCACCTCTGTTTCCCCCTCCCATTCAATTCTTCACTCTGTCAAATTTCTAAACTCTTCTTCACTCTACTTTCTCTTATCTTTCCTCTCTCCACCCCTCCAACTCTCTCTCTCTCTCTCTCTCTCTCTCTCTCTCTCTCTCTCTCTCTCTCTCTCTCTCTCTCTCTCTCTCTCTCTCCCACCTCCTCCTCCTCCTCCTCTCCTCTGTCTCTTGTCTCTCTCAGATGCAGGATGCTATGGGTTATGAGCTGCCGTGGGTCTATTTTGTCTCTCTCGTCATCTTCGGCTCCTTTTTCGTTCTCAATCTCGTTCTGGGTGTGTTGAGCGGGTAAGAGGTTGTGCTGTTGTCATGCGTGTACAATAGTCAGTGTGTGTGTATGTGTGTGTGTGGTGTTTGTGATGTGACTGTACTGTACAGTGTTGTACAGTGATGTTCTGTTGTGATAAATGGCCATACAGCAAGACTCCCTGGACCAGATGTGAAAAGTGCAACTTTAGGTTCACTCATAGGGATCCAGTGACCAACTGAAGACTGGTTGAATTATCTCTGTGAAAACTTCAGATAGAGCTACATTGAAAAAAGCAGTTCAAAAAGGCATCTTGGGACAGATGGTCATAGTTTTTACATAGTAAATAATTCAACACAAATAAGGGGAGGGGGAAATAGACGTCTCCAGTGAGCACTTCAACAGTAAAAGTACAGCTAGATGTCCCGAAAGTTCACAGTCCTCTTTCTGGAGTCGAGGAACGACAAGCTGACGATCACTGAACTGAGCAAAATCTCCTCTCTCTGCTTTCTGTTCCACTCAATCAATCCTGAAAGAAACACACACACACACACACACACACACACACACACACACACACACACACACACACACACACACACAGAGTCAGATATACAATTAAAAACACAGCAGAGAAGCAGCGACGCACCCTCTGTCTAACCTGATGTTCATGTCAGTTGACCTGAAGGGGCCACATCCTGTCACAACATGACTGATCGACAGGTGGACACACACAAACACACAAACACAGAAACAGACACACAAACCTCCCACATGGCTTTAATCTCCTCTATTGGCCACCACAGCTTTGAATACATACATAAGAGACTTGAACACACAAACACTAAGACATCAGTCCTGTGTGCACATAAGCACACATCTGCTTTCATAGAGGCACACGATGTATGTGTGTACGTTTCGGTTCGATAAATGCAGCTCCAGTGGGCCAGTTTGGTGCAGCTTTACCCCTCTCTGCTAAGTCACGCTGCTTTGGTACAAGCACCACCCGGCCTGTAGGGACACACTGGGGTATTAATAATTCACCCCTCAGGTCAGCCGTGGAGGTTGAACACTGAAAAAAAATCTTGCACACAACCGGGAAAAGACAGCGATGAAAGGAGGTTATTTTAGGACAGAGTGGCGTCTGAGGGAACATGTGCTGGATATGCATCGGTAAAAACACAACTTAAAAACATAAAATGATTGTTACGTCATTAATAAACAATGACCTTTAAAACATCATTTATTACATCTATTTACATTATAAAATAGGAAAACTAACTATCCAAAGAATCCATAGATACTCACAGGGATTAATTTGTCATGTGCACGATAACAACGTCTGATCTATGGGAGTCTTGCTGCACAGTCTCACTATGACTCTTCTCTTTGCAGCCTAACATGAACTGTTTCTTTAACTGTTGAACAAACAACCTTCCTTTGTCACAGGAGTAAAATGTGTTGAGCATCTTCACTCAGAAAGCTCTAAGAGGAGCGTTTGTGTCTTCAAAGTCTTCCCTCATTTTCATGTTTTTTCATGACCGTTCAATGCTTTGTCACCCAAATCACCCAATTCACCCAAAGTGTCTCTGACAAGTACTATATATGCACCGTAACCTGAGCAGGGATCCTGCAGATTCAAAAGGTTCCACCTGTTGGGAACTTACACTAAGGATCTACTTCTTTCCCCCTCCCTCACCTTCCTCCTCACGTTCCTCCTTTGTGTTTATTGTCTCATCACTTTCCTTCATTTCCCTCCCTCCATTTTGATGTCCTCTCTGTTCTTTTTGTTCATTCTGTCCCCCCTTCTACCACCTTCTCCTCTGTGCCTCCGTGTGTCCACCTATAGGTGAATGATGCAGTAGGGTACAGGTGGCCCTGGGTCTATTTTGTCACCTTGATCATCATCGGATCCTTCTTTGTGCTTAACTTGGTTCTGGGGGTATTGAGCGGGTAAGGGAGAGGTTAAAGGTCACCTTAGACTAACTCAACTTTCTCTCCTTCATGCCTTCATGCTGTTGTACTTTTCTGTTTGTTCTGAGGGGTAATCTTGACTTCTGTTTCCTGCTTGGCTAAATAAGATGGTGATCTAGGTAGCGTGCACCATAACACGCATGTACAGTAATGTGTACGGTCACATTTGAATGTTTTTGATGATGATTGAGTCTTAAGTGGTTAAATTAAAGTAACACATGTAGTTGTAGATCTACCAAAGAGCTAAATGAGAGGCATGTGGACTTTTTTCACCGTAGTGAATATTTGTATACCAGCATCTGTCTCTACGACACTTGAGCAGAGCAGATGGGTATGCTGTGCCTTTCAGACCTTTTGGATATTACCTCTCTGTGCAGCAATATCAAAGAGTCTCTCTCTCTTTAACGTTCTAGTGTTTCTCCTATAGAAGAGAACTATTACTTCCATAAACTGCACTGCTGGGATGGTGCAAATATGTTCATACTCACTGTAAATAAAGTGAATAAAGCTTGTTGAATCAATCCAGTCTCCCAGTGGACAGAGCTTATTATCATTGCAGATGACAGTAAACAAACGGTAAAGATAGTTACACATACTTGGTACCTTAAAGTTGGATTCAGCTTTTTGTAAAACACTAACTTAACCTGGTCCTCATGCTTAGAGGTGCTGTTGCTGGAAGTATTTAGGACCTTCTTGAACAAGACCTTCCTTGCATGCTCCTTGTGGAACAGGTTAAGAGGTGTGAAGTGTTTTACCCCTGACTGACTGACCAGAATCCTGCTCTTAATACCCACAGTGATGTGACAGCCGCAGCATTGTGTGAAAAAGAAAAGAGGTCTATCTGGTTCAAACAGCTTTGGGGGGGTTTGACTGTCTGACACTTTGTCTGACTTCTGACTAATGATGCTGTCAACACACTCCACAGCCTGACCTTTTACCAACTGCTTCCTTCACGGAGTGTGTGCAGGACTTTGATTGGCGTTATAAGTAATGGCTGATCAGAAGACTGAGGGCGATGGACGTAGTGACAAAAACATCAGGTGTGACTGTTTGGATTTGGTGTGTCACGGAAACAGAAAGGGAGGAGTGAGCGCTGAAGTAAAGAAGTGAGGAAAAGACAACTCATGGATGATTTAGGATGAGGAAGGGAAAATAAGAGTGTGCAATCACACTGCAGTCACACACATATGTCTGATACACACATTGGCACACGCACAAACACAGATCAATAGGATTGGGTCTCCTTCTAATGAGCTGACAAGCGAGACAATAGCAGTTTGTTCTAATGCTCATTGATCCGTCCTTTGTGTGTGTTGTTGTGAGTGTGTGTTTGTGAGTGTGATCATTCCTTACACACACCTGTCATTCTAATCCAGTTTATAGACTCACCTGGTCTTGCCCTCTAGAAAACAGTCAATCTGAATATAACACACAAGACGAATCAAAATCACTCATATTCAGATGAAACTGCTCACTGAGTTTTGTAATAAAACACACATTTTAGAACTTTATATTACATTTTTTTTTATCAAAAGGTACAACATTGATAACTATAAGGAACATATGCTAACTGTACACACATTCTCAATCATTTTAACCTCAACAGAGAGAGCATAACAGTGTTTTTTTTCGGCAATGGACCTTCAAATTTATATTTTCACACCTTTTAAACTGCAGCTGTGCCCAAAGCTCCTCGCTCCTTTCAGCTCTCATACAAACAAATGGATTATTCCCACCTGTGACTCTAACCTGACTTTGACCTCCCCCAAGTGCAGCATTTAATCAAATGTACCTTAATTATTTCTGTCATCCTGACATCTTGAAGTTATTTCACCAAATTTCATCATCATATTTCAATATTACACCCTCTCCAAACAGTCAGTTTGTTTTACATGTTTTTGTCCTTCTTTGTTCAGTTCAACCTCAAGATCTCAAGTTTTCTTAATAAGCTTGTGTCAAGCTGTATTAATAATGAATAAATACATCAAAATAAGTGGATGGAGGAGCAGTAGACATACTGCATATTATACTCATTTCAAATTGTTTATGTTCACTCTGCAAAGCCTCTGTAGTAGCTTTGGTTGATTTACAATTGAAGGAACGCTTTATTTATCTCTCCCTGGTGTCGCAGAGTGCCCTCCATTCAGCCTCTTGTTGACACAGGTCATTTCAGGCATCTAAAGCCCCCTCCCCCCCTCCCTAAAAGCCCTCTTTCTTCTGATTGGACAACTCCCAGGAACCCAGGGAATGTGTGCAGTCTTTATTCTGGGTACTCTGTACCTGTGCTCTGAATATATATGACAATATTAGGAGTTCAGTGACTTTATAATGTCATAAAATATCCGAGGTAGCAAAAACAGTCTGAAAGCTGGCAGTAAGAGCAGCCTGAAGACTGAGGGGTTATTCAAAAATATGATTAGCTACTTATTTGAAACTTGCCTACATTTGCTATGCATAACAGTGTCACAAAACATCAAACATTACTCTCCCTCGAAAAGGATTTCTTAGGTTTATTTCACTGTAAAAAAAAAATAATAAAAAAAATCCACAGTTACCATCACTGCAATTGATGTCCTAAAAGATATGAGAGGAATGAAATTACTGTCACTATATTTTCATTTTGACCTCTGGCACAAGCCTCTGGGCGATGACCTAAACAACGAGATTGCACACAAAAGGTGAGGAGCTCAGTGATGCAGGTCGACCTCGGTGTGGAGCAGCTTCTCCTCTAATTTGACAGAGGTAAGCTGAGGTGGCACAGCTGGTGAGGGGTGCCCTCTGTGCTCCTCCCTCTGGGGTTGCAACTGTAGAAGAGACCCATGGGTGGACCCAGAACACTCTGTAGGGAGTACACAGAGACCAGCTGGGGGCCTGTTCCACTGGGACAGTAACAGAACAGTTGTATGAAACAAAATGTTAGCGTATACTGATTCACACTTTGGGACTGAGTACAAACCAAACAGATAAACGTAATTAGTCATCATCTCTTCAGTCAGTCAGGGTGTTACAATTCACATTTCCACCAACCAGACATCAGGTTTGATGGCAGTGTAATCATGTTTACCAACATAGAAACAGGACTGAGTTGAACTGTATCTTTCTGTCTGGCTGCTTTTTAATGAATTGGATTGTTTGTGATGTGAATCTAGCTCCAGTGTTTCTGTTTGGATGTTCTGTCATTTGTATTTGCATACTAACACCTTTTTTCTTGGCAGATATTTCCTCTTTCCTTGATTTTTTTCTCTCTCTCTCTTCAGCAGGTTTTCCTCCTTCCTGTTCTGAAGAACTGCATACTGCTCTGATGTATTGGACATGTTTGTTGTTTCTGTGACATTTCAGTCTAGATTTTCAGATTTCTTTCCCTCTCTATCCCCCAACTTTCTATCCCCTATACCTCCATCTTCCTCCCCTGACTTCACAGAGAGTTTTCCAAGGAGAGAGAGAAAGCAAAGGCACGTGGTGACTTCCAGAAACTCAGAGAAAAACAGCAGCTGGAGGAGGACCTCAAGGTAAGCTGTTCTGTTAGTGTGCATGGTTAATGGAGGGCCCCATCTGAGAGATGTAGCAGCCTTTACCTGTCACCAACATTCACTGTGTGTTACTGTCAGGCTTAAGTTTTTAAAGTCCTCAGTCCCCCCATCTGGTTCTAAAACATCTTAGAGTTTCTTGTTTTAGTTAATTAATTAAAGCAAGGCCACCATATTCAAAGAGTTACATAAGAATTTAGATCTCTTATGTAAAATACCGTCAGTGTCAGGCAGCCAAAATGAGCAAAGGCACTTTAAAGTGTCTAAATGCTTTAAAGATGGCAGAAAAAAAAGGAAGAATATTTTTAGATTTCATAGTAAGATAATGCAGCTGTTTCTATAATACACCCGTACATCATTTCAAAGTGTCAAAACCATATGTTGGGATCAATAAATGCATGTGTGTGTGAATACAGGGCTATTTAGACTGGATCACTCAGGCTGAAGACATCGACCCTGAGAACGAAGAGGAAGGCATGGACGATGACAAACCCAGAAACCGTGAGTACAAACGTGTGTGTCTGTTTATACATGGAGTGATGATTTGCTTTGAGGCTGACAGTGAGGATGCTGTATATGTGATTCTGCAAGGTAGTTATAAAAGTAAACTTTCCCTTTTTTTCCTTTTGTTTGTTGGACTGTGTGTGAGAACTGTTGGAATCATAGTGTCACTATCTTTTTTGTTTTTGTTTTTTGTGGCTATTTTGAAAGGCATTATTTGCATATGTAGTAGAAAGGTAAATTTATGAGAGACACAAAGTGACAGCAGGTGAGAGAGGACACAACATGCAGCAGATGTGAAACCCAGGCCTGTGCGGTTAGGACCGAGCCTCAGATTAAGGGGGCTTTGCTCTACCAGGTGTGTCTATAACTGAATAGCATCTTAACTCAGTGGGCCAAGAAGGCTGTAACCGTGTGCGTGGGAGTGCGTATGTTTGTGTCAGATCTAGTGTTAGGTCAAACAGCAGTATCTACATCATGACTGTGCTTCAAAGTCTGAATGAGCGTCTGACTTACTGACAGATTGTCTGACAGACTGAGACGATGTTGATATCACCCCCCTGCTTTGCCTGAGAACTCTCCTGAGATCTGAAACCTGTTTGGATATTAGTTGAATGTGTCAGACTGCAGCTAATAGCCTCTAGGTACACAATCATACACAAACACACACACACAAACACACAGCTAAAACACACATTAGTGGTGTAAACCCTAAGGAATGTGTGTGCACTTGAGCTCTGACAGAAATTAACACACACAAATTAACACCCTGTCTCCTGTCAAAACACCTCCAGAGAGAGGCTAGCCGCACATAAAACAAGCCTCCCCCGGACTGAGCCACAATTCCTGGGGAGGGAGAGTAGAGCACCGGCCTCCTTTGACCTGGAGGTTTGATCTCAGAGAGGATGAATAGAACTAAAGCGAGGCGTGGTGAGAGAATGAGAGACAGGGATTTGATGAAAACTGTTTCAGTTCTATTTCTGTGCTTCAACTGTTCAGTATGTACCATCTGTACTGTGAACTATTTTGTAAAGGCTCGGAGCTCTGCTTTCTCACGTTAAAGATAAATGAATGAATGATGCAGACTAAATATGCCGAGGCAGAGCATGCATTCTGCATACAGCTTGCTCATCTTCCACAAAGCACTTTGGCTCGTTCAGAGGAACACTAATGACTGCCAAGGGAAGAAGGGAGAGAGGGAAAAAATGGTTATCTAATCTTTCAGCGAATCTCAGGAAATTCACACGGTCAAATGAGCAATAAACCAATTTACATAAAAAGAAGGCACAACACCCCTGTGGCTAATCCGTAACCTCGTCTTATTTCTACCTGTTAGCGTTTTGATCCCCTGGGCCAATCAGTGTGGCAAAACACATCAGCTATTTCTCAGATATTGGCATACAAACAAACAAATACAGTGGGTGGCCAGTTTGTGTTAAATGTCAAATCACAATATTACGATCTCACGTTTATTACATATTCTGCATCACTGATATCAAGTACAATGTCTAAAATACTGAAGTTTTAGGTGAAAAAAAGAGAGGATGTGTCACGTCTTGATCCTGGAAACTCTGCTTGTAACATAATCCTATTTTTCACTCATATAAGACAAATCAGCCAGGAGTAGCCAGTGAAATATTCAGACAGTTATTTACTGTTATGTACAAGATGTAGCTCATTGCTTTTACACCATGTGATAACGTAGGCCATTAGATGTAAATGATCCGTTAAAAGGATTTATCCATATGGTTAAAATTTCAAATAGAGAGATCAATCATCCCTGTTTGTGAAGACAGAGAGTGAAGTCACTTACTCTCTCACTGCTCTGCCTCCTTCTCTCCTCGATGGACGGATCCTCCTCAGGGAAGATGAATGAGGGCAGTTTGTCCCTGCTGCCCAGGACACTTTACATAGACTGGATCACACACACATGCACACACACACATTTGAATGTCCTGGGAAGAGATAGGAAGACTTAGAGAGTAGGGGAGATGAAAGGGAAAAGATACTACAGACGGATGGACTTTATGTATGTGAGTGTGTGCGCCTGAATGTGTGTGTCCTGTGAGTGTAAGACAGGCAGGAAAGAAAACAGATAGGATTTAACATCATGAACAAGTCATGCTATTGACCACACACTCACAGAGAGGCCACACACACACACACACACACACACACACACACCCACACACCTTCTCTGTGTCTATCTATCATCACATCTTTACATGAAGAGCTACAGGGACATGATATTGATGTACGATGTGAACAGTGTGTTCACATGAAGATAGATATTTATAGTGTGAGTGTGTGTGGCTGTTCTCAGAGACAGAGAATAGTAGACGTCATTTACTGTATTGATTCTCACTGTTTTTAGCATCAGCACGAGTGAGTGTGCATTTATCAACAGCCTCTAAAACACACACATGCACACACACACTCTGAAATACGATGATATATCATGTGCATGAAATGTGTTCATTGTTGTTTATTTATAAGCAGTGTGTGTTTCTTCTACTCATTATGTGTTTTCTCTGTGCCAGGAGCACACTCTGTTTGTGCTGGTGTGTGTAAGTGTGTGTGTTCTGCATGCTCTCGCCCTCTGCCATCTTGTTCTAGCATGCTGTCGTCTTGTTTTGGCATCCTGCCACCCCTGTGTGTGGTACAGCTCACCTGGATGAGACGACCATTGAGCTGTATCAGTTATTCTGCCTCTCGGGACAGTGTAGGGAAACCATTGTTGTGGCTCTGTGTCAGGTGTGTTTGTAACATGTGTTCCTACAGTCTGTGTATTTGGTTGTAAACATGTATGTGTTTACATTAAAGATTCATACCTTGATCCCTTTAGTTTGAATTATTGCGGTACATCTCCATGAATAAGATATAAGATCTGAATGGCTTGTGATTGAGATGCTTTCTTGAGAGCATGAGGTTTCTTGCTCTATATTTGGAGAACACCGTCGGGCGATGGAGGGAGATCTAGAAGATGTAGCTTTAGGAGAAGCCTAGCGGCAACCACTGATGTTGAAAGGTGAGGTATAAAGCTGTAGTTTCCTGAGTGTCCATCATAGACTGTATTAAATATGGACGTAGTATCCCTGACGTCACTTGTGTTCCTAAACGCTGTTTTGAAGCCAATCGACGGCGGCAGCCGTATTGGAAATCCGGAACTCAACCAGGCAGAGTGTGATGTAAATGGGCGGAGTTTGAGCCTCTTAGCCAACAGCTATGTGTTCCCATCCGGGAGTCAAGTCAGTCATGTCCTTATTTGGGCAAAAACTCGTGATCTTGATAGTTAGTAAAAAATTCACCCCCGTACATTGTGTGCCGATAGAGAGATTAGCTACTGTAGCCAAGCTGTTTTTTGAACCAGGCTGTAAACATGTTTATTAATGCTGCAAAGATCGTCTTTTCTAAATTGGGGTCTATGTGGTTTCCGGTGTTTCTGCAGCCAACCTCAAGCAGATTCTCGATGAATTACGGTTTATAACACTTCCGCATTGGCTTCATCATTTGAGACTGGAGGTTGCCACTTGGTATCCACTTCAGGCCAGCTCCAAAAGCAAGGAGAAGGAAGGAAACCCCATCAGAGCCCAAATCAGAATGTGCATTTTTACAGCCTGCTAAACGTTCAGTCATTAATTTCCTTATTTGTAAGTAAGTACGAGGTTGAAGTGTTATTACTCATCAGCTTTAATTATGTTAAGGCTAAGAATAATGCATATTAAGTCATAACTAGGACATGTGGCTGATTTGAATGGCAGGCGTGCGTGTTGTGTCGGTCTTCCAATTGGTAAGGCTATCACCTCAGCTCTGCCTCTTTGCTGGTTTCTAGATTGGCAGGAGGTCAGCTGAGGTCATCATATACCATCTACTGCCATCTTTGTGCTTCATGATGCTTCTTCAGAAACCAATGTGAGGCATCACTGAGATTAAATCCAGGTTTTGAACAGTCTATGGGAGAACCATGACAGGGATACTGAGCTTCAGCTTCTGACTGTTGGATCGATCAGATTAAAGTCTTCAGTCAGTATTACTTATTTCAGCTGCTGTAACCATCCTACTGTCCATTTCATAGCGCTTGTCACAGAGATGTCTTTGTGTTTGGAGTTGTAAATGCTGCCTCTCTGCTTTTTATTTTCTGCAATAAATTCAGTACTTTGTGGGTTAGTAGATAAGTATCAGCTTTCAGCTGTTCTTTATAATGGTTGAGAGTGCTCTGTTTTCTGATGCGCTGTCTCTGCTAGCTGTCTGTCATGCTGAATGAGGACTCAATTTCAAAAGGATGTTTTTTCTGTTGAACCCCTATCATCTCACAACCCAGTTAATTGAATCCGTTAATTCAGATTGATAGCTTTATGATTGTCTCCTGTATGGCTGTCTGTGTGTAACTCTTTGTCTGTGTATTTGAATGAAGACTTGTGCATTAGATGTTAGCTTGATTTTTATGCTCCATATCTTAGTGTGAAGTTTTTTGCACTGTGGCAAAAGAATGCTTGGACGATCAATCAAATTCAACCGAGCTGAATTCAACAATAGAACAACCTCTGTGTGGAGTAGCATGCTGATGAATATACAGACACAGTAATGTAAATAAGAGTGAGAAGCACTGCTGGAGTTGGCAGAAAACAATCGCCGTTGTTGTGGCTAAGAGGAAAGAGAATAAGGTGGAAGTATTTTGGTGTGTATTGCTCTGTGAAAACAACATCCTGCCTCTGAATGCTGATATCCGCTCTCTTGAATATGATTCCAGGAAGTTCTTCCTTTTATTCCATCTTTCTCCCTTTTTCTGTCTATCTTTTCTGTTCTGCAATGTGTTTTTTTCGCACAAAGAATTAGAAGCTCCCACAGTGGCATGGAAAAGAGATTAAACGGCGACAGCAGGAGGACAGACAGTAATGCTATTTTGCTCCTAATGCATCTTAAATTCTTGTTAAAGCTGAAGGTAGGAAATGAGGTGTGACAGCAGAGAGGGAATGTCATCACCAGGTTCCATATTGTAAGGCTTCAAAGCCTGAACAATACATGTGTCCATTTGTGTTTCAAATTACAGATTGTGTGCATCTCTGCTGACTGTGAGTGCCCATGTGTGTGTATCCATTTGGTGTGTGTATGCGTGTTTGTCTTGCTGAGCCGTGCTCTCTATCCCCAGGTAAGAGCCAGCGTTTTCAGTCTCTGCGTGGAGCCGTGAAGAAAAATGCGGCTTTCCTTCGTAAGGCGTGTGCGTCTGTCTGCATGGTCCAACAGTAGTTAAAAATTTACTGGAAACACTATTATAGACATGCAAGTGGACTGCTCCTTCTCCCCTCCTCTCCTTTCTCCTTCTCTCCTCTCTTTTTCTCTCTTTTCCTTTCCTCTCCCCCTGCATTGAAGTGAGCATTTGTTTCCCCCCCCCCTCTGGAGCTTCAAAGCAAAAGGGGGGCAAGTGGCTGCCTCTCAAGACAGTAAAATAGTTTATTTTCAATGTCTACCTTAAGCCTTTTGAGCAACCTCCATTGAATAATAATAGTATCTTAAGGCTATATATATTCATGTTCCTCTCACAGTGGAGACCTGGAAGTTTGCCACCGTAACGATCCCCGCTGTTGGCAATATTACCTGTCTACATTGCACTAAAACCTTTACCGCTGTTCCATGACCCTCCACTTTAATTAAGCATAATCAAAATCAAGAGACCAATCATAAAGGACAGGGAAGACCATTTTTGTGTTGAGACGCAGCCACTTTTTTTTTCCCTTTCCCCTTTTAGGTTCTGTAGGAAAGGAAAAATGTTGCATCTGCCTGATTGAGAAATAAAAACAAGAGGACGATGGTACATGAGGATTGAAAATATTTGAAATATTTGTGATGCCACAGTCCTCTCCTTGTTTTAGATTCCTTTCCCTGAATTCCCCAAGCCCTGTTGCTGCTAGCCACGCTAGCTCTGATAGCAAAATGTAGAAAACTAGCCTTTAATATTGAATTTTAGCCTTTTTGTTATTTTCACCAGGCGCTTCCCATGACAGTGAGTATAAATGAAACACCTTACATCAAAGAACGGTTATTTTTGATCACCTCAAAAAGAGCGGGAAAAGTGCCTCGTGAGAAAAAAAGGGGTAAAATTCAAAATGTTGCAAAATTTGAATAAATGAAGACTGCATGAAAACATAGTTTGTCAACTTTACAGATCAGGATTTGAGCTGTGAACTCACTCCTTATGGTTAGTTTGGGATTTGCTATTCTGTATGTTGACACACACACACACACACACACACACACACACACACACACACACACACACACACACACACACACACACACACACACGGTTCTGTAGGTTTAGCATTGTAGTGTGCCATTTCATTAAATCAGTTAAATGCACCATGGCAGAGTTTGCCTATTTTAAGTGCAGTTCCTTGAGTCCTCTCACACATTCAGACACACCAATCTAAGTAAGAATGAATGAATCCATCTTCTTTACTGTTGAAAAGTGTGACTCTTCCCTTTCTTTCTCATCCCTTCCTCCCTCCTTCCATCTCTCTCCCTCCCATGCTCCCTTTTCCTTTTCCTTCTTCACCTCCTTCACCACCCTGTCTCTCTGTGTCTGAGGTCTTTGGGGTTTACTCTAACAATAGGTATTAAACTAGTTCAGAGCTCCATTGAGGAGAAGGCTGGTTTTTATATTTGAAAGGCCTCAGCCTCGGGAGAGACCGCAGGGCCCCGAGTGCTTTTAACCAAGTAGCATAGCAGCAGGTGGCACGTGTCGGGGTGAGGGAACACAAAGCGCGTTCACAGCCGGGGCTTTAATGTTCAGAGAGAGGGCAGCCTGATCTCTACAACACACAATTCATCCATCATCAACCATGTGGCAAAGTACACTGCTCACTCACTGCTGCTTACTTTGATGTATTGTGTTAGCTAAGTGCTTACAAGGCAGCTCATGATGAAAAACACAACATAAAAACAGCTTTTTTCAAACCTTTGAATGCTGCAATTCTTACTCACTAATTTATATTAAATCCATTGCTGAAAGGCTTTGCAAATCTACTCCGGGAGCTAAACTGTCCCTCAAAAAAGAAATTCAGCAGCCGTAGTCATTTTCAACACAAAAGCACTTTGTTTCCCCCCTTAGTTTTCGTGTTTACTATCGGGACTTGGAATGAAGAATGGCTTGATGACTTCAGCTCCCTTTAGCTTAGAATGACTGGCTGCATGCTTAAAGACACTTTGCATTGCTTGCTTTCTTGTGTTTGCACTACATCATTTGCTTCTGTTTATTCTAAGGTCATATGACTCAAATAAGCTTCATGCTAACAACAATTGGTGTAACTCGTACTGAAAATTGGCTTGGTCTGTTAGATGTCCTTCAAACTGTGTTAACAATCCTTAATGGCATACACGGGGAAGTGTCCAGACTTTTATGACAGTGGTGGCCCAACTAAGATGACATGATGTACACCACCAGAAGAATATTATATCTATCTTTTCTATCTCTTCACAAATCGGCTCGTCATCCCTACAGCGTCAAGACGGACGCTACAATACATATACATTTTCTGTAGGACTTACTAAATGTCATTAATTCTTCTGCTTGTCAGAGCCCCCATGGTGAGAGCTTTTAGACTCTGATCTGGACTACAGTCCTGAGCAAAGCACCTCATCGGGTCAGAGGGGACAGGCCCGAGGTCGAGCGAGAGGGGCAGTCAGTAGAGTTGGGGGAAGCAGAGGCAGGGGACGGGGACTAGGAGTGCACGCTGGGGAAATGTACATGCAGGAGGCGGGCAGAACGGCAGGACAGGATTTGATTGGTTTAAAATTTTGGACCCCAAAAACGGTGATTGGTTGGTGTTTTCCCAGGTTTACTCCGGCTGTAGATAGCAGCTTTTTTTCACTCTTTTTTAAGAACACATTATATATTGATTGCCATCGGAACATAAAGATCATTTTAACCAGAATAACAAAAAGTGTATCTAAATCTGACTACCAACCCCAGCTTTAAGGAATTAAGGACTCAAAAAGGAGATGTATGTCCAAAGTTATACTTCAAAGAAAGGCAACAGCAGCCTCCAGCAAAACAGCCAAAATAGTTTTAGTTTAGGATTTGGGGTGGCACCAATTCAAGGTTTCAAGGGGGGTAGGGGGTTGGGGCATGCCACCCCAGGACATCCCCTCTGGACACACCCCTGGGTATGCAGACAGGGTTAAGCATAGCGCTTTGATAGGAATTTCAACCCACAGTCTACATAAATTGTATTAATGACACTGATTTAATACAAAGCAGTTGCATGATATTTTCTGCAGTATTACAATCATTCAGAAGTTCTGCCTTCACCTCTGAAAATATGCTTGAAAATGTCCTTTTAACTTGAAGTTTGATCATGTTCCTCTGTTTCATGCTAGGATCCCTTCTGCAAGAGTAGTTTAACTTATTTAACAGTGGATGTATTACTTTATCACAAGAGGCATTAGGATTCATCAGCAGTCTGCGACTCTGTTACACAGGGTGCTACAATAAGTGTTTGAGGTGACAGTGAGGGTAGTGCAGCTCATTCCCGCAGGCAGCCAAAGACTGACAGAAGCAATAAAAAGCAATGTATCACTTCATATCTGTCTCTCAACCAACCATCCTACACTCATCCCCTTTTTCCTCTCTCTCTCCCTCCATCCATACCTCCCTGATATTTCCATCACTCCACAGCCTCAGCCCATCTCCTCTATTGTTTCAGTTTATTTTTCAAACACTTTTCCATCATTTACTGCCAAGTCCTATTTCTGTCCTTCCTTTACAGCAGCCTCCATCTTCCATCTTCCTGGCATTCATCCTCCCACCTTTACGCATCATTACATTTGTCTTTGAATAAAGACAAAGTGACACATTTGCAGTCTCCTTGTGGCTTTACATACAAAGAAAGATTGGACTGAGTGAGCTTTTCACCTGTTCATACATCTGCTGAAAAAAACATTTGCAGTTGATTTTCAGACGTTTGCATAAACATGAAACTACCAAAGCTCTCACAGCTTGATTTAGGTTACAATTAAGCTCCAACATCCCCGTAAACGTTTGCAAGAAGACCAAATTCTACACAATGTTCTATTTCTTGAACCACAAAGGGGTTTTGTAAAGATTTAATGAACCCACAGTTCAGCAATCCCTCAGCTTAGATATCCGGAATCCTGAAATCCTCTCTAAAAGCTGTTGCAGAGGTTTTGTCCCCGATCACCTACTGAGTAAATATTGTTAATAAGAAAACTTAGTGTTTAATTAGCTTAGGCAAACTGTGCAAATATATACAATTCAAAGTTGATCACTTAATGTGTTTGAGCTGGTATTAAGTGTAGCTCCTCAGTGCTCTCTACAGAAGACAAAGTGCATTGTAGCTTTTAAATGTGCGTACAAAATAAAAGAAAGTAAAAAACAGTTGAAGGATATTAAATCAGTTTCCAATGCCTGCTATCTGAACTTTCCTTCTCTCCTTTTTCCTCCCTTCCTGTTTTTCTTTTCTCCTGTCTTTTCTCAGTGAGCATGCCCGCCAGTGAGAACGAATCAGTCAACACAGACAACGCCCCTGGCGGAGACGTGGAGGGGGAGACCTGCTGTACCCGGCTAGCGTAAGTACCTCACAGTCCTCTCCTCCCTCTATCCCTCAGCTCTCTCACTAACCTTCAGTCAATCCCAAGGATGAACTCGGTCCTGCGTCTCTCCTGTTTTAGCACTTCAGCGTTAGCTACAGAACAAGTGGTTCGGCCTCCCTCTATCCTTATCTGATCTCACAGAGCCGGACCTCTGTGTCATCAGGCTCACTGAGGTTTGAATCCATTCATGCAGTAAGACGGGTTAAAGGAGAGCAGTGTGATATGGAGGTGTCTTCATATTCTAACTGTTCATATTTGGAGAACTTGGGGCGATATGAGGAGAGGTTTTCAGGGTCCAACAGGTGTTCACGTTTTCATCTTCACAGCCAGTTTGTGACTTTGATGAGACAGGGGGATTGGGTGATGGGAAATTAATGATCTCCCCTCTGGACAACAGTGTCTTATTCTTTTCTTTGTAATATAACACAACTGAGAAGTGACACTGAAGTCTAAACTTGGTTTGAATGACAAAAACTGGATCCAGTATTGGTGAAAAAAAAAGCATTTTTTATTTGCTTTTAGGGCGGGAATAATTTATAACACATGTTTAAGAAGGAAACATTCAGGTTAATAGTTTGTAGACTGTGTTTTAACCCTCCTGTTATGATCGTTTCTCTGGAGCAGCAATAATGTTCCTGGGTCAATTTGACCTGGAGCATATTCAATTATCCAAAAGTGTCAGAACCCCAAAAAATCTAATTTTTAACTCTCACAGATCATGGTTCACGAGGATAACTCACTCATTTTGCATTGAAATTAATGTTAAAACTTTTTTAAATTTACATTGGAAAGCCCTGAATATAAATACAATAGTTTTTATGACATAGAT
>NC_048292.1:18461317-18651317 GCF_009762535.1 Notolabrus celidotus
TCCACATTTTAAATTTGTTTTTCTGTCTTTGCTATTCTCCAATGTCTCAATCCAGGGTTCACTGTTTCCATTACCTGATCCCACTGGCAAAGCAAGGCAATTACGCCATCGTGGCCAATGTGGAGAGCATGGACTACGACCCCCTGGTGGTCAAACTGAACAAGGACATCTCAACCATAGAGGAGGCGATGGGGGCGGCCCTGCAGCAGCACAAGTTCCAGTACATCTTTGAAGGCAAGTTGATGAAAACAGGCTCTTTGAAATGTTTTATTCTCATTCAATCAATCAATCAATCAATCAATCAATCAATCAATCAATCAATCAATCAATCTATCAATCTATCTATTCGTATAGCGCCAAATCACAACAATTGTTATCTCAAGACGCTTTTACAAACATAGCAGGTCTAGACCATACTCTATGTTATATTATTAACAAAGACCCAACACCAAGACAGGGTACATTCCAGTCCCCTCTTACTGACAGGACTCAGTCTTATCTCATCTTAATCCACCATGAGCAATGCACCTCACAGTATTTAGCTAGTTACAGCAGCAAGTAAAAACTTCCTATTAATAGGCAGAAACCTCGAGCAGAACCTGACTCATGTTGGACTGCCTTCTGCTTCAACTGCATTCCCCTCTCTTATACATTTCTTCTTTGTGCTTTCCCCCCTGTCCTCTCTTGCCTCTTTAGGTCTGGGTCATCTCATCTCCTGTATCCTCATCAATGGCGCGCAGTACTTCAAGAGAATCAGCGAGTCTGGCATCAAGAAGATGTGCAGGAATATCTTTGTCCTCCAGCAGAACCTCACCAACATCACCATGTCGAGGGAGGCTGACCTCGACTTTGCAAGGTAGAGTCTTCTTTAATTTTTCAGAGAGTCAGCTGCAGTTCAGCTCACCTGGAGCACTCTTTTTTGAGGATGCACAGTAACAGGAGCTGACTTTCCACTTGTATTGAATGTAAAAAGGCTCACAGCTTTTAGCAGATATTCAGTGTCTCTAAATTGTCATGGCACGGTCTTCCTTTTTTCTGCCTCTCTAAATCTGCCCTTTATACCTAACCACTGTCACATTTGTAAATTACACCTTAATATAAAATCAGATGAACCTCATTAAGGCGTCGCTCACTGGTGATGTTTTCCAGTTTAAACTAGTTGATTTTGGTCCCACTCACCTCCATACCTGCGCAGACACACCACACAATGTCCTCAAGTTCAGACAGAAACTCTGTGGATGCACAAACCAGACAGATGGTCAAACAGATTGTCAGCCACACTGTAAGCCTACGTGCTCACTCTTTTTTGTTTATTTCTTATTCATACATTGACATTTTGCGAGTCTTTCTGCTGTTACCCGGTGTTCAGCCCTGACAGGCTTGGGGGAAATCAGTGCTCATATATCTTTGTGGAAAGGGAAGGAGGGAAGGAGGAGGAAGGAGGAGAGGCGAAGACAGAAAGAGAAGGAATTCATGTGATTTTTTTCTACTTCATTTTTTTTCTGGAGTTTTTGTCCTTGACAGGAGAGAGAGTGCGTGAGGATGGATGATGGAAAAGATGGGGGAAGAAGAGGGAAGGCTTAGGGTGAGGAAAATTGAAAAACGAAGTGGAAGGGAAGTTACAGAAAAGATGTCTTTCAGGAGGAGAGGTGTTGAATTGGCTTGGAGAAGACAGTGAGGAGAGAAAGTAGGATGTAGAAAATTAGATATAGAAAAAAGGGAAGGAAATGAAGATGAAATAACTGAATGAGAAGCTTGAAGAAAAAAAGTGAAATCATTGGTTTTGCTGTGACATCAATCAATCTTTATTTGTATAGCGCAGGTATCGACCATATGACTCTATGTTAAATTATTAACAAAGACCCAACATCAGGACAGGATAAGATACAGTCCCTTCTTACTAACAGGACTCAATCTTATCTCATCTTAATCCACCATGAGCATTGCACCTCTCTGTGTTTAGCAGCAAGGAAAAACTTCCTTTTAACAGGCAGAAACCTTGAGCAGAATCAGACTCATGTTAGACAGCCATCTGCCTCGACCGAGTTGGGGTTGGAAAGAGGGATAGAGGAGAATAAGAGAGAGAGAGGACGTTGATAGTGATGAGACAGATAGTAGTAGTTGTAGTAGTAGTAGTATTAGCTGTTACACCTTGCAGTATTTAGCTAGTTACAGCAGCAAGAACAAACTTCCTTGTAACAGGCAGAAACCTCGAGCAGAACCAGACTCATGTTTGACAGCAGTCTGCTTCGACCGAATGACATGCTTCCCTCAACTTGATGAAAACCTACCCCAAAGTACTGAGAGCTCACCCAAGTTATTTTTCCTTCCATTACCATGGCAGCTGCAACTACCTCTCCTAATCTTCTCTTAATCTTAATATCAGTTGTTATAAAAGGTGTCTGCCACGTTGTCATGTTGTGCTGTCAGGTTAATTAGCTTCTTTTCACGGCTCCTGCATCCATTATGAGTGTGTCGTGTTGAAATGTCTATGTGCTGCAGCCTGTGTTTGGACATTTGTATTACTGCAGTATCCCAAGCCAAGTTTCCGTCCTGGACAAAAACAAAGAAGTAAAACTGAAAAGACCTGCGCTGTACTGGTTGCAGAGGACCATTGATTAGCATGTTATTTCTACCCTCTGTCTGCTTTGATTATGGAGAAACGCCAGTGATGGCTCCTCTGTCTTTCCCTCCCGCTCTCCCACTCGCTCTGATTACAAGGCGTGGGTTGGTGTGGAGGTGTTGATTGGGAATTGCAGAGCGCATTGTTTACAAATTCATGGCTTTCTGGATTGGCCGGCCTCTGGCTCCATGACACACCAACTCTTGCGAACACACACATGCAAACCCACACACACACACACAGCTACATAGACACAACACAATCAGACTTCTGAAATCAACATTTTTATGTATATATTTGGAAAATTAGCTACATGTTTAGCATTCTGGGGTTTTGTTATGATGTTGATAAAACAACCTTTGGCCACCAGCATCAGCAGGAAAGCGTCAGTCTGACTAAGAGCGGCTAAATGCTGAATATTCATTAGTGTTTTATCATCACCTGTAGAGAAAGCAGCGAGAAATGAGGAAAAGAAATGATCCCAGCAGGAAGCCTGCTTTAGAGAAAAGCTGCAGATGCTTGCCTGTTTACCCATGTGTTTATATTCCTGTGTGTGTGTATGTGGGAGTGTTTAGCATGTGGTATCCCTGTTTTCTGCGTCTCTGTGTTGTATGGGAAAGAGAATTGAGAGAGACTTGGACAAGGGCAGTTATAACCAGTGATCTGACTTAAAACTAAGATGTTTGTTTACCAGCACAGCACAACTCACAAATACACACACACACACACACACACTCTTTCTCTCACGCTCTCTTCTCTAGGTCTTATAAATTGGGTTAAATAATGTGCAAACAGTGCCACCTTGTGACTGAATCCACATTCATGTACAGTATAATTCATCATAAACCTACAGTATGTCAATTTTAAAGATCATACATGGTGTTAAAATGCAAATCTGCATGTAGGAGAGCATGTGTGTGTGTGAATACGTCCTATGGCGGTCCCTTGTCTCTCAGTCAGAAGTTTGGCAGCGATATCAGCTCGTGGGTCAAGGTCAAACACACACACATAAACTGTAACACACAAGCCGACACACACAGGCCATCTGCTCAGAAACAGTTCAGTGGCTCGGCGCTTTTCTGCAGATCTGTGTGCCGGTGCAATGTCACATCTGTGTGTGCTGCACACATTTATGCATGTTTGTGTGTGTGTGTGTCTGTGTGTGTGTGTGTGTGTGTGTGAGTGTGTGTGTGTGTATCGACAGAATCCTCAACCTTGTCACCCCATTGATCGCCCCTCATCGCCCTTTGTTTCCACCTCTCTCTCTTTCTCTCTCTCTGTTTATGTTGATTTCTGATTTCTTGAAAACAGCAGAGATGAGATAAAGGTGACTGATTTTTTTTTTTGAGGCTTTTGTCTTGAAAAGACCAGGAGGCACAATAGCTTGTTTGAGAAAAACAAAACAATAAAACTTTTAAAAAAACTTTGTGTTGCCTGGCAACAGTCCACTCTTGGATATCAGGCTTGTTTTGCTTGGTAACAGATTAAGAAACCCCCAAATATAGATTCACAAATAATTAACTTTAACTGAGATTTGCAATCTTAGAACATATTGAGTGCTGCAACGCAAAGATACATTTCAGCCTGAATGTGTCTTCTGTGTTTTTTTTGCTACATTTGTACATTTATTTTTTTCCATTTTCTGCACTGCATTGCACTGCTCTGCATATAGTGATGCAGTGATGTTGATAAGTGTTCCATTTATCAGCTTATTGAAATATAATTCCAGTTAAAGCTATTTTAGGCTAACATTTACTTGAATCAGCTCCAATGGTTGCCAGAGAATGTTTAGAAAACTTGCATATCCATGCTTTAAAATGCAAGGCTGCATTCTCTACTGCAGAACGCAATAATAACTAGCCTCTGAAAGCACAGGCAACACACCCCACAGACATGTTTTGCACAACAATGTGTTTCCACAGGAATGTTCTTAACCAAAGGTAAACAGCAGTAAATGTGTATCTATTTGTCCGTGTAAAAACCTCATATGTCTGGCTCTGCTGCGTTTAAGTTGTGCTTTTCCAGACACCCACACACAGACGCAAGAAACTTGTAGCACGCACTCATGAACACAAACACGCATACGTTTGAGCTCAGAGCTGCCCGTTGACCCGTGTAGGCAGGTTGTGGAGCTGTCATAACAGCTAGCTAACTGGCGAGCCCCCTTAGCTCTTAGCTAGGCTAAACAGCAGTCTGACAGGCTCGCCGTAGAGATGCCCCAGAGTTCAGCCCGATGCACCCACCTGTCTGCTGCTGGAAATTACTACAGTGAGCGGGCGTGCATGTGTGAATTGTACAAGAACCTTGTGTGCTGTATGGTGTCCTGAAGTAAACCGCCTCAGCCCCTGCGTCTCTACAATCTGCTGTGTGTGTGTGTGCATCTGTAAATAAACCGTCTTTGTGTGTGTGTGTGTGTGTGTGTGTGTGTGTGTGTGTGTGTGTGTGTGTGTGTGTGTGTGTGTGTGTGTGTGTGTGTGTGTGTGTGTGTGTGTGTGTGTGTGTATGTGTGAAGAGACAGGCTTGTGTGACTGCAGAGAATGTGGTAATAAGTACAGTTGACGGCCGTGTCAGGAGGTAGTGGGAGTCAACAGATAAAACTGTTTGTATTTAGGCCTGGCTTCAGCACGCTGTCACTTCATTCGGCTTCTGTCTCCCTTCCTGTCACCTTGTGTCTCTCTCTTTATCTCTCTCTTCCTCCTCTCTCAGTCCCTTTTTCTTCAATTTTCTCTGACTCTTGTCTTTTTTTTTTTTCTGTGCCAGCATCCAGCCACCTGCACCGCCTCTGCTGAATTGTTTTCCCCCTCCCTTTTTTCCAGCCCCTCCCTTCTTCTGCTACTTTTTTTGTGTGAGTGTGTGTATGCATGCGCAGGATGCAGTATGATGAGTCTGGTCTTTGCTGATGAAGCCTGTCTATTCATACTGTCCATGTGTGTGTGTGTGTGAATATACGTGCACGTCACAGCGTGATGAGGCTGGTCTTTGCTGATGAAGCCATTGAGTGTGTGTACGTGTGTGTGTGTTTGTATCTGTGTGTTTGTTGGGCTTGGCGCAGCATGATAGGGCTGGTCTTTGCTGATGAAGCTTTAGTCTCAGTGTCTCTGCAGACCTTTCCTCATTACCAGAGGAGAGACAATTGCACTGCCGGGGAAGGAGAGAGAGGGAGGGGAGGGAAGGGAGGGATACTCGGACAGAGATTAAAAAAAAAAAGGCAAAAGTAAACATGTGCTAAAACTACATCCACATTTAGCTTGTTTATTTTAAAACAGCATTTACATGTGAGAATTACATGTATCCCTAGTCGCGTTGTAATGTTTGTAAATAAGACCTTTTCAAGCACATGAATAGAACAAAATCTTATGGTACTATCAAAAATGATGTTAAATCATAAAGCTTTTGTATAGCGTGTACAAATATACAAATAGGACTGTTAAGGGGAAGCCACTTAGCATACAGCTTCTCATGGAGAAGAGACCAAAACTGCCACACCTGAAAATAGTAGGAAAATTGTCATAATGTTTGGACCTTCTCGTCAATCAATCTTTATTTGTATAGCGCCAAATCACAACAACTGTTTTGTCAATACGCTTTAACAAACATAGCAGGTCTACTCTATGTTAAATTATTAACAAAGACCCAACATCAGGACAGGATAAGATCCAGTCCCATCTTACAGACAGGACTCAGTCTTATCTCATCTTAATCCACCATGAGCATTGCACCTTGCTGTATTTAGCAAGTTACAGCGGCAAGGACAAATGTCCTTTTAACAGGCAGAAACCTCAAGCAGAACCAGATATCCGATATCACAAGTCGTGAGGTACAATGAGAAGAAGAGAAGTGAAGAGTTTGTCTGTAATTATGTGAAGGTTCATGAGAAGCACCTTTTTTACATGTTAAACCATATGTTACACCGTTGATCAGTCTATCAGTCCAACCTTTAAGAATTAAATCACACCACTTTAAAATGCAAGATCTCTGACATGTCAAGACTGTTTTTACTGTGTGCCAGTTCTCTTACAGACAGGACTATGTTTGCTCATTGTGGATTAAAATAAGATCAGAGTACTTTGCATCATTCAGCAAGTTACAGTTGCAAGGACAAACCTCCTTTTAACAGGTAGAAACCTCAAGCAGAACCAGACTCATGTTAGACAGTCATCTGCCTCGAACGAGTTGGGGTTGGAAAGAGGGAGCGAGATGGGGAGAGTGAGATGATAGTGTCAGTCCCATATCGTTCAATTGTTAAACCCTTGGCCCCTTCTTGACGATGGTGTATGCCTTTAGGAAAGATGGTCAACTTATACGTATTTCTGGCATAGCTAGCATTGGGTGATAGTATTCCTCTTCTGTGCGCTGCAGTGTCTTCACATTTCAACGGGCAACTTTGAGAAGCACTATAGAGGTGACATGCACATTCAAATCCTGAAGTGCTATGTGCAGGAAAGAGACAACAAATGTAAACGGAAGAAAAAATTTGCACACTAGGAGCTGCTCCAATGCAAATTTAATGAAAATATCATTGCAATTTAGGTTTCGGGCCATTGCCCTTCATCAGACATGAACCAATAAGGAGACACACCTCCATGTGTACAACAGCTTAGTCACCTGATAGGTCACGTGAATACAATCGTAGTGAATAATATGAAAATATGATCAATTTGTACACATATACTGACTTACACTCGTATATATATACTGTATATATACACAGTTTTGCAAATTGAGAAGTTCAAAATTTGACCCTCTAGATATGTCAGCAAAATAAACACAGTCATCTTCCTGTGTAGTTTCTGTTCCTTTTTCTGGTGAGTCCTAGTTTCACTGTAAATAGAGAGTTACGCTTGGGATTCACTTTATCTTACCTCAGCAGAATACAGCAGAAAAAATAACCTGCTTTTGGAGTGTTTTCCCAGATCACACCAAGGCCTGCTGACACATGATTGGTCAAAACTTCACGGGCTACAAACAGAAAACACAAAAACCAAAGTTTGGTCCTGTATGTACAAATTCTGCTTTTGTTTCTGTTTCCTACTTAATTCACTCTGATTTCCAAAGTTATATGTTTCTGTTTGTGAGCATCTGAACAAGCACTAGATAGGAATTAAATGACGAGCCATAAATGCTACTTGTTTACCAGACAAGGCTTTTTATGGCCACAAAGTTGGCTGTTAAAAGTAACATCCAGCTTAACTGCACCACCTGTATCATTTCATTGTTTATGCTGACATTTAAAGTGAGTGATCACATCGAGGGTAAGAGGCAACAGAAGGATTTTAAAGTCTGAACTTTACAGCCACGTACAGCCCTAAGCTTCACTCCTGGAACTGTTTTCCAAATGAGTGGTTTTCTCCTTCGCCACATTAAATTGTGAGGTCAGGGTTTTGAAACGTGTCCATTTTTGGGACCATTTTTACAAAGCAAAGGGTGGTCATAAAATTTGGTTGAATGTAGACAGAAAAAGTCTAACCCAGAGTAAAAGAGACATTTTTCAAAGTTTGTGCACATACTGTTTTTAAGTGATGGGAGGAGAAGAAGAGAGGAAGTGATTCTAAAGCTCTGTTTGTTGTTGGTTCCTGCTGCCTGGGTATCTGTTACTGCAGCAACAAGTCTCGGTTCCTGCTGATGGAGAGGTCCCTCATCCTCCGTCTCCTTCCTCACCTCAACCCCCCAACCAACTAATGTGTTGTTGGAAACACGCTGACAGAGGCAGCCTGTAATGGCCCTAATATTGTACACGCTGGAAATTAGAGAGGAATAAATTGTGCTGATTCCTGTCTTTCCCTTCACTCGTCTTTGTCTTCTTCTTCCCTCTTTTTCACCATCACTCTTACTCTCTCTCTCTTATATACCATTGACGTACACATCAGTCTGTCCAACGCAGCATCCACGCATCATAAATTAACTTAATATTCTTTGTATGCAGGGAAAGGGAGGGGGGGCGGCTAATTAAAATTTAATAGAAAGCACACCATGGAGGCATAGCGATGCACAGAAACGCAAACTGATTACTAAAGCAGCGCTCTTATAGATGGGACTTCTGGTGGAAGCAGGTGGAAATTTGTAGAATCCGAGTGTGTGTGGAGAGAGATAGAGGCAGTGTTAGGGCCATAAAGAGGGAAAGACTTAAAGAAAGGCGGCAATCAAAACAACAATTCACTTTATTCTGTGTGAGGAAGAAAGATGCTGCTTTCATTTAATAGCTGTATCTTTAATGGATCAAAAGAAGTGTTTGTGTGTGTTTTGTGTTGTGTGTTCGCATGTGTGTATCGCTGGGGGTTCTTTCTTGAAGGCGGGGTGCCGAGAGATTTTAATCTTATTAACAGCCCTTACCCTGTTTGGCAAATGGCTTTCCAACTGCTTGGGTAATGAACTGTTTGAAAGTGTTTTCAGCACACGCTAACATACATCACTCAGACACCAAGCCAGATAGACACACAAACACACACGTGCGCACAGTTCCACACCAACACAGCTTCCACTTTCTCTTTCTGAGCCAGCCTCCTCCTCCCTTTTGTACTGAACACAGGCCAGATTGCCAGCTGTCTTAGGCACGCACACACCAACACACACACCACCAACCAGATGACAGTCTAGCACACTTTCTTTCTGTTTTGACTACAGAGAGAAACTGCTCAGTGGATTTAGCATCCCATCACCAGTTTAAAACGAGCATCAGTAGACGTGCTTTTAACAAACCCTGAGCTGTATTTTCCCTAAATGCATCGCTACCAAGTGAATTATAGTTGCTATTATACCGTGGTTAAGACCTGTTTTATAGCTCTGATGAGATATTTTTTATTTCCACTACCCTGCTGCTGCATCAACAGATGGATTCAGAGGCTTTTTAGCTACTCCTCCTTTTTCTACCAGGCTTTAAGACCGGACAGAAATGTCCAAGCAGAGTTGTGGTGCCTGTCAGAGTGGTCTAAGTTATAATTTCAGGTTGCAGCTGGTTTGTTTGTTTCCCACTGTGCGCATAACTTATAGTCTACCAGAAGGCTTTCCTTAATTGAAAGAGGGATCTGCGCCCACACAATTTCCGCACCGAGAACTTGAAGATAATTTCTGCTTGCAATGGTTAACTTTTTTTGGTTATAAATGTCCATCCATCATCATTTATGCACAATACACACAGCTTGTCTCAGCTCCCACTGGGTGACAAATGAATTAATGCACCTTGGACAGAATACCAATCTATCACAGGGCTGACACATAAAGACAGACACACATTCACAAGACTCTAAAAGATTAAAATGTAGAATCGACATATTGAGGAGTTAACTTTAGTATGAGAGGGGTTCTGATTCCTGCTTGAAAACAATCCTTAAGAGCAAAAGCAGGGAAATGTAATCCACCATGATGACAACCCAGCTTTATTCCATGGTAATCGGATGTTGACTTATACATATATATTCTATAAACAGATATCTACATGCAAGTGCAGCTAGCAAACCTTTTTGTGCTTGATGATGTGTTGCAAAATACAATCAGTGTTGATGTTTCCCCACTTCCTGGATTATCAGAGATAATCAATCTGACCTCCGCTCAACAAGTATTTTCAAAGCTAGCATTTTTACTTTTGAAATGTCTGCGTCATGATGTCTTTGTTTCATCAAATGTTAGATTGCTGAACTGCAAGTAAATCAAAGAAAAGTTTGTTTCATTTTAGGTATTTTTAGGAAGCCAGAGTGAAGCCTCTATGAATTTTAGTATTAACAATGAAGCTGAGACTCACCAGACATAGTTACATGGGTGTATTTTTCAAGTGATGTAATGAACAAATAAATGACTGTGTTTATTTTGTACACACAGCTGGAGGGGTGAATGTTTCTCTGTGTTTGATACAAATGTACTGTATCATATTAGAACTACTGAAAGTGTATAGCAGCATGGGACTGAACACAGGTTGCGCTAGATGTGGTCTCTTCAAGGTTTAGGGTTCTTTATTGTCATTACATGTTCCCACATGAAACAAAATGTGTCCTCAAGACCCGCAGAGTACATAGGCAATAAATCCTATAATAACTAAGACTAAAATAAGTTAATATAGTAACTATAAGTACATATTAATCCCTGTATAAAAACAGTTTAAAAAAGAGCAGCATGTTATAAAAGCAACATGATGAGGCAGAAAAGCATGTTACCAACAGAGCAGTGTATGGGACAGTAAGGCAGCAGGCAGAACTCTGTAGGTGTGTCAGTGAGGCAGAGTTCATAAGTCTTATTGCCTCTGGGTAGTAGCAGCGTTTCAGCCTTTTTGTTTTAGCCTTTATGCTCTGTAGCCTCCTCTTCATATATATTTTACCTAAATATCGAGGCTCTGTGCATGCAGGACTTTGTTACAAGAAGTGTTCTGGTTCTCCATTTGTAGTCCAAGTAGTTTTGACCAGTCATGTATCAGCAGACTTTGGTGTACACTGGAAAAACAGTCAGTATGGTGAGGAAAAACCTGTTCCTTTTTGGCTTCGTTCTGCTGAAGCGACCCAGAGAGAAGACTCTGTGTCACTTACCATTTACAGTGAAACTGAGATTCACCAGAAACAGATGAATGGACCCTACTCTGGAGGATGTAATAACAGAAATTAGAGTGTTTTATCTGAACAATGTCGTACACAAAACAGCAGTGTCAGCTTGAAGTTGTTTATCGCTAACTGCTGGTTTCAATGGAAGTACATTGTTTCTAGAGGCATATGTTGCTATCAGATAATGACTGACAGAATCCAATATGGAGGTCAACCTTACTTGCATGTTTTAGGACCCACTTACCAAAGCAAATACTCTGGAATAAAATAAATTCACTTTACATACATTTACTTCAGAGAGGTTCCCAGTAGTTATGCCCTTCTGAAAGTAACTCTACTCTTGTTTGTTGTGCGAAATTGACATTGTTCATCCTTTGCTGGTCTGTTTCCTTTGATGAATATTTAAAAGTTGAAAGCCTTCAGTCTAAATCTTTTTCCAAAATAGTAGAAATATATGTTTTTGACTTAATGAAGAGGTTTTTCCTTTTAATTCATACAATGAGGCTATTTGCCTTAAGCATGCCGGTAACCACTGAGAATGAAACAGCAATGCTTTTGAGTCAGTGTTTGCTGTGTTGAGATATATGTGTGTTCAAACACTTTAAAGAGCCTGCAGATACACATAGATATGAAACAGAGACACATTTGAAGGCGCTAACATTCAGACACAGACGAGTCAAACACAAACACAACCCACATTTTAGTCTAGGATTAAACCACAAGCGGGACTCATCTTCTCTCTGCTTTCTCTGCTGTCTTTCAGTCTCGCCCCCTGGTTAAAGTGTGAACTAATGTGACCCTCATCAATATTGACAAGCTTTTTCATGAAATGAGCTCAGGGATGGAAAAATTAACAAGACCTTGGAGAGAAATTGAGAGCAGGCTGGAGAGTGAGACAGAATGCAAATGCTTCGTTGCTTGGATGGCCAAGGGCATTTACTTGTAAGGGGAAGGCCAAAAAGCAGATATTATGCACATCTATTCCTCACTCATCTCTTCAGTCATCACTCTTTCTTCCATTTTTTTTCCTCTACTTTTCCATCACGTTCATTGTACTCCTCCATTACTCTTTCTAGGTCTTTTTTTCAGCTGTTGAATCTCCACAATGACGGCACATAAAACACCTTGGAACAGAAGCTCCCCGAGTGCTCATTAACACCTCGTTAGCATCCAAAATGATCATTTCAAGAAGAGAATGGGTCGTGGATGGGTGGCGGAGTTAAACATGCCAGATAAAAATATCTTTTCTCACCAAAGTATCTTTTTACTGCGCCCTATCAGAAACCGCTAAAGATTTGAATCCATTTACTTTCATTTTCCTCAGGCACCAAAGAAAGCCTAACCCTCTTTCTCCAGATGCTTTGATAGAGAGAATAACAAATCACTGTTTTTTTATCTCTGCTGTCAAACAATGAGAGATTTAAAAACAGATGCACTTTACTTATTTTTCTCTACCAACCACAAACCCTCTGAGGCTTTCTACAGTCCAACAAAGCAAGAGCTGTTTCTCTTCACTGAAGGGCTGCACTCACAAAGCAGCAAAGGGCGACTTCTCTTGAGTTTGCTCTTGGACTGGGTGACCAATTTATTCTAGTTGTCAAAGTCCTTTTTACCTGACACAACATAAAAAATAATGTCTTTGTCAGATATCACACACAGGTGACCGAAAGCAAACATAGATTACCTGTAGACTTACATGTGTAGCTTGTCCTCTTTAAATCACATGTAAGCTAAGTTACAGTTAAAGCTCCAGTGAGGAGATTTTAACTGGTTATGAAGCTTTTTATTTATCTACCAAAGTAAACAATACCATTAGCAAAAAGGTTGACAAGTTATATTTCGTAATATTGAATGCCTGTAACTACTCCGAGGGGATAGGTGTCAGACAATTTGACTTACTGCACAGTGAAAAAAACCTTTTTATAAAAAATATGAAGCCCATGCAGAAGTGCTAAAAACTACAGTTCATCGATAAAAGCCTTTCTGGAGCAGTAATGACATGGATCCAGAGATGATTTTATTAGTTCTTATTACAGGGTTTCGATTTCCCATAACTACCAACTAACCATACGTTATCCCTTACTTATTTCCCAACTTTCTTACTGATCTTCCAGTTGTGTAAGGAGCTTGATTCTGATTGGTCAAAACCATTTGACAACGGTGATTAGCTTTCACTAACATGAGCAACGCCTGAGACACACTGATCAGACGTCAAGGTCAAATCAATCTGCAGAAAAGAGATCTGGCATATTTCGCTACTGCTTGTTGACACCATAGACTGTAAGACCAGGTAAAGCAGCTTGTTTTTGTTTGCATCAAAACATTAGTTTTGGTTAGCATGCTAAATCGGCAGGCTACAGACATTTAAGTTTTGGATCCTGTCCAGCAATACTAGCAAAGGCAGCGGAGCCTGTGAGTGCAACTTTGAGTTACCCATCTCTACAAAGAAACTTAAATCATGAGCGGTGGTGATGATAGCAGCAGTGTTAATAGTTGTGACATTTACCTTGTTTAATTTTAAATGTGTGTGAACTGCAGAGCTCAGAGAAGAAGGAAAGCTGAATGAGGACAGTTTCATGTTAAATCGACCGCAACAAGCAGATAAGAATCCATCGAACATTCATCATTCATTCATAGCAGCAGCTCTACACTCGGAAATTGTACCTTGAAAAAAACGAGTGTGATAACTTTTCTCCCCTGTAAGAACCTCTGCCTTTGTTGTTGACAAAGTTGATTTCAGAAGTCCCGCCCCTTCTTTATTCTGATTGGTCAGTGATCAAGAAGTGACATTTATGAGCACGGCGGATTTCCAAAAGTTGAACTTTTTCAACTGAGAGCACTGTGTCAATAATCAGCTGATGCTTTGGGCGCTGAGCACTGAAAATGCTGAATCACATAGAGTTTGAATAGAAAACAGGCACTGCCAGCACAAAAAACTGCACCATCGGACACGCCATCTAAGTTAGCAGCCAGGTAATAGGTGGGTTAATGTATGGTTAGCAGGTAATTATGGCAAGGAGGTAGGTTGCAGGTCGCGTCAGGGTCTTGTGTCACCCTGTCAGGATTTTATTTCCCATAACTAACTGCTAACCATATTCCCTTACTTAATTGAACATAAATTTGAACGTGAATTAACAAAACTAATAAACAGAGAAAGGTTCCTGGAATATAAGAGTTGTTCAAGAAACAAGAAGCGCTGTATTTATATTCAAGGTTCTTTTATTTTCTATCGCAACCCTCTTCTTGTTTAGAATTGATCTTTGTACAAGTGAGACTTTTAGTGCATCTCTAAAGAACATGATTTAATATTTAAGCAGTCTACTTTTAATTCAGTGTTATAAAATCCTCATAGTTCTTCATCAGCACTCATCCAGTGGTTTCCATTAACTTCCATACAGTGTTAACATATCAACAAACTGAACTAGAAACTATGCATCGATATCATCATGACAACAAATTAACAAATAGAAAGATCTTTACTGTGATGAATTTAACAACTCAAGCAGGTTCCAGAGCGCAGCTTGATTTTTATTCCACAGAAGTTCATTGAAATCAATAGATGCTTTGGACAGAGATGGAAAAATGCATTAACAAATTTAAAATGATCATCTCTAGCTTGCATCAAAAAGAGGCCAAAAGTATAAAAAGTTTGTGCGATACAGGGAAAAAGCTAGGAGGAGTTATTTATTGGACCTTCGTGGAAACTTTTTTCAATCTAAATGAATCATGATTTATCAAACGGGACAAGTTGTAAACAAACTCTGTAATGCTGTTAAAGTGTTACCCAGATATTTATAGTCTGTACCAATCTTTCACAACATGATGCCCCCTTGCTCTGACCTTCTCTGCAACAATAATGGAAGTGTAACATTTCCTGCATCTTCGGGGAGTGTGATGTGTCTTGTAGCCGGGGGGCAGAAAGTGCTTTAACTACCACTACTCTGGTGGGTGTCTGCATTCTGCTGTCGAACAGAATCCCTCAAACACACGTACACAAACACATTCTCTGAGGTATATGACCTGTTTTGCCCTGGAGCAAAGAAAAATTGTCTGTACTGCATCCCAACACTCGCCTGAGCAGCACTTTACCTCCAGCAGTGTAAATTACATTAGTTACCCTTCTGCCAGAATCCATATTCATAGCCAAAGATTGTCTCCTCGTGTGGATTTATTCTAATGAGTGTTACATCCTGCACTCATGTACACAAGAGGTCTACCTTTAAATATTCCATGACAAACAAAAACAGACACCCAGCATTAAAACACACACACACACACACACACACACACACACACACACACACACACACACACACACACACACACACACACACACACACACACACACACACACACACACACACACACACACACACACACACAGCCTCTTTTAACTTCTCCCTCGCATATTTGACCTTTTATGTCCGGAGATGTGCGTAATTCATCAATTCTCGCTCCCCTTTGAGCTCCTTCTTTATCAGTATGTGCTTCATGGTCTTTTTCTAATGGCCCTTCGTGGCATTAGGTCCCAGTCAAAGAGCTATTAATTCTACCCACACCTCCTTTCTGTTTTGGCTCTGTCAACACTGTTTCATTAAAATAGTCTCAGTAGTTTGCAGCAGCTGAATGTTTTCCCTCCACCGCCGGCTCCCGGTGGCGGCGGGGTGAGGTCCTTGAAGTCCCTTTTAAGGGAAATTGAGCTTGACAGCAACATCAGTTAGTTTTGCGTCTTGTGTTTTCCCCCTTTGTTGTTGTTGTTCCTTTTGATTCTGCTCTGGAATTATGCAAAACAGAAGGTTTAAGAAGTGTTATTAACCTTTTTTTTATATTTCTCTCCCCTGCATCATGTTACTGTTTCCCTCTCCAGGCAGTACTATGAGATGCTGTACAACACTGCAGACGAGCTGCTGAATCTGGTGGTGGACCAGGGCGTTCGCTACACCGAGCTGGAGTACATCAACGCTTTGTCCCTGCTCCATCGCAGCCAGACAGGCGTGGGCGACTTGAGCACTCAAAACATCCGGCTGCAGAGGCTGAAGGAGATCATCTGCGAGCAGGCGGCCATCAAACAGGCCACCAAGGACAAGAAGATCACTACAGTGTAAAAAAAAAAAAAAAAAAGCAGGGAAACCAGATACAAGTGACCAGGGGAAGAGAATAAAGGTGTTTCTCTCTATCCTACAAATCTTACACCACATCTCTCTTGCAGGAACATATATAGAAAAAGAAATGGGTCATGTATGCAAGAGTTAGAGCAAAAGTAGGAGCTATCTAAGACTTGGGTTTTGAAAACACTGAAATAAAAGTTGCTGTAGACCTAGATCATAATGTGCGTGATGGAAAATGTACCATGTTCATTTCATTTTGCTTGATGCGACTGCAGTTACAGGTTGACCTAGGAATACTTGATTCCAACTCTAGGCTTGTACATCACATATATATATATATATATATATATATATATATATATATATATTTTAAGCCCAAGCAGCACTGACTCACTCTAATTGGAAAGCGAGGTGACAACTTACACAAGTGCAAACTCTGCAAGTCTTCTCCCCTATAAATCTATGTCTTAAGGTAACCCGTAACGTCAATTTTCATTTTTTAAAAGACACAAAAAATGCCTTCAAGCGACTTAAAGAGCCCCACGCTCGCCATGACACACTATTGTTTTGGACACTCAACCAAACTTAGGCCCCATCTTGTCTCATTTTCCTATTAGATCTAAACTGCTGCTCTCAATTACACCTCTATCTCTCCTCTCCTGGCAGCCCCATGGGCCCACTGATTCTGTCTGCAATAACAGATGCCAGATTAGACCGTCTGAATGAGGCCACATCTCCCGCCTGCTGCCAATTTAGGTTGTTCCCTAAAGATTTCCCTTGCTGAGAATTGTATCATATCTACGCCTGTTAAAAATCTGTTTATCCGCCTTTTTATGTCATAGCTTTTGCAGTTAACTTAAACGTAGAGTAGAAAGTTATGAGTTTGGTTTGGCAATTTGGACAGAGGCCTAAGTTGTACAGATATATTTGCCAGTCTCAATCCTTAAGGGGTCTGTGTTTGAATACATTTTCCATCTTTCTAGCTCTGCAAACATTACCAATGCAATTCTCAGTCTTTATTTGTTGTCCCCTCTGCAAGCTCTCAAGTCCTTTAAAGCAAACTTCACTTATTAACTCAAGAGACGTTCACAAATCATTCCCATCCTTGTTTTTTAGTTCATTAACTTGGAAGAAGTGCTTAACGAGAGGAGGAGTGAGGAGGAACGGGAGCCTTGTCAATACAGCAGGCTCACCGCTGGTCTCACAGAAGCCCACAGAGCAATCCATCATAATGACACATAGGCTGGGATCGATGGGAAAACAACAGAGGAGCTGCTGAGGGGTTTGCCTAACACTCTGAAACGTACACTCGCTTTCAAATCTGAAATGTGCTCATTCAGCTGTTCACTTTGGAGCTACTTTTTGCTAAATAATGCAGAAGAACTTGAAGATGTCAACCACCGGTTTAATGTCACACACACAACCTGTTATTATATTATGACACAGAATACAGTAAAAGATAAGAGGGCTCAAATTTAAGTACTTAATCTTACATGGTAACAAAAACACTCCTGCTGTCCGTCCACTTTTTATATCCAGGAATGAGGCAATATGAAAGATCCTTTATTCGTGTACACACAAAACTAAGCTTGCCTGCTTTTCAATTATTATTTTTTTGCGACAGAGCTTTATTTTGCCCATTCCTTATAATTCCTGTATCAAGTAAGAATGTACTGAAGACAACAAAGGGTGTAATGTTAGTCATAAACAAGTTTGTACATCCTCCCAGGTCCCGTCCCCATTGAGTGCCATCTTATAAATGTTCTGAAATGTTTGTCTAATCTTAATTAAGCACACATGATTTGTCAGTGCATACACGTACACACTGAATAAAGAAATCCCTCAAATTTCCATTGTGTATTGGGTATTCTGTACAGTGTTTTTTCTTTATGTGGTTGCATAACAAGTCATATTTTCCACTGGGGAAAATGCATCATGTTGTGACACCTCTTCCATAAATGACAGCACAGCCTGTCATTGTCTTGATGCACCTTGGCGCCTCATATCAGATTGAAAACCAACACTGGAAGATTTACTTCACCTGACAGGTATGATGTGTTGTGCGACATGGTTTGAAGCGTGAAGTGCTACATTGTGTCATATTGTAATGTGAAAAGTAAACAAAGACAACATACCACCTTAAGGCTTTGCTATTGCTGGCATAATTTCATATCTTGTGTGCTCTCTTAGGTGGAGTACAATATTAAGAAAGCCTGACTGTGTTTATCTGTAGTATGTCTTCTATCATAGAGCCCTGTTTTTGGTAAAAGTGCTTTTAATGTTTTTGCTCCCTCATCTTGGTCTGAGCTTCAAGGTCACACGAAACTGGATTGTTTAAATCGATTGGAGGATTTTAAAACTAGGATAAGGGATCATCTGATCAGCTTGTGCACATGTTTTAGACCTTAACACTGCTAATTCATAAATTGATGTAATAGTTATTTGTTGCTATATGTTTTGTCAATGTTTGTATTTGTCCTTTTAATTGACCTTTTAATTGTGTCTCCCTCAAGAAAAGACTGTGTATAACTCTCAAAGCTATGCCAGAGTGTGGACGTTCCCTTCACAAGAGTTTCCTTTTCTCTAAGAACGCAAGATTTCCGAAGATCCAGGCTCTGCCATCAGCTAGTTAACATTCGAGGGGTGGACATCGAGGTGGTGCCAACCCACAAATATCCAGGTGTACACATGGACAACAAGTTGGACTGACCCCTAACACAAATACACTCTCCAGGAAGGGGCAAAGCCGCCTCTTTTTCTTAAGGAGGCTCAGATCCTTAGACATCTGCATTAAGATGCTGCAGATGTTTTATCAGTTAGTGGTGGCAAGTGTGTTATTCTATGCTGCAGTCTGCTGGGGAAGCAGTAAAAAACACAAGGATGCGAGGCGACTGGACAAACTACTGAAAAGAGCTGGCACTGTGATTGGAACCAGGTTGGACTCACTGGAGACTGTGATGGAGAGATCATGCACACAGAAGAAGCTAGAGGCCATTCTAAATTACACAGATCATCCACTTCACAACTTCTGACAACTGACCAGAGAAACAGCAGCAGTAGACGGCTCATCTCTCTGCGCTGCAGGACTGAGATACAGAAAATCATTCATCCCTGCAGACATTATGCTTCATAACTCTCTAGCCAATGGGAGATGAGCTTACAGACACCTGAATTACTTGTTTTATGTGATTTTTATAATTTTATCTGCCAGACACCTGAATTTCTTCCTTTGGGGATTAATAAAGTGCATTCTATTCTATTCTATTCTATTCTATTCTATTCTATTGTATTGTATTGTATTGTATTGTATTCTAGTGGAAGCTCAGTTAGCTTAGGAGCAAGCTTACTACATTTCCCACAATCCCTTTCTCCTCTCACTTGTCTCAGCGTTGCCTAGCGACGACGTCCTTCGCTCAGTCTTGAAGATAACTTTACTCGGAGGCAAGAGCACGGTCACTTTTTGTTTTTAAGACAAAGCATTTATTTAGACAACTGTTTAGCTGCTTTTTAGTCCCGTGTTACACAGTTTCAGCCCTGAAATTATGAAGGAAGCGACAGTTCAACAGTTGTCCCCGGCGTCGCCTAGCTGCAGCCCCCCAGGGTCCCTCAGTGACGCTGCGTCAGCTCAGGCTCCAGGGTGTGATGAGCAAGAAGAACACGGCGACATGGAGGTAAGAAGTATTAAACTTGAATTGTGTAAACTTTCTAAGATAGGCGTACTTTCTACAACTTAAATTATTTGTTTCAGTTAATTTTATTTTTGGCTTTTTTTTCATTGTGTTTTATCAACGAAGTGTAGTAAAAATGGGGCAAAGTGACTTCATCGTAATTTAGCAGGTTAAATAAACCTCCACATTTGTTCCATTACGCAACAGGTAAAGCAAGTAACCTTGTGCCAGAGGTCTGGGACTGTAAAACAACACAGAAAGGTCAAATAGTTGGTTATTTGCAATTTTAGGTAGACGCATTGAGAGCAACTAGAGCTATGTGCATGTCTTTTTAGCATCATAGGTGTTCTGCATGACTTTGTGCGTGTGTGCTTTTAGGGACAGGAAGCTGTGAACACTGCTTTTAATGGTCTCTTAATGCAGGGGTTCCCAAACTTTTCAGCCCGCGACCCCCAAAATATAGAAGACTCGTGACTCCCACTGTCCCTCAAAGTGATTTAATGTGGCTTCATTTAGCTGGTCTGCAGAAAATGACTCTACCTATATGAGCATGTGTCTGTGTTTCCTGTGCTGTTATGAATTAACCTACTGCTACTGATGCTTTTGATAATTAACTGGTCACAAACCCTAAACTTAGGAGTTATCAGGCAAAAAGAAAGGCAGAATTTTTTTTTTTTCTATTTTCAAGGTTTTATTTCAAGTTTAGCTACTATTTTTGTAGATATTCTTTACTATAATGGGTAAAATGTACTATTTTTAGATCAATTACAAAAAACAAACATTCTGGAAGACATCTCATGACCCCCCATTTGTGTCTCGCAACCCCCACTTTGGGAACCCTTGTCTTAATGAACTGCTTTGTAATTGCAGGGATGCTTATAGTTTCACCTCTTTTAATTCCACGAGGGTGATGAATGCAAGCAGTACTGTACTCACATTCATTTTGATTTCTTTTCTTTGTTCACAGAAGGAAGGTGTTTTAACTGCTGAGGTGGTCTCCAGCTATATTTCCAACCTCAGCCGCTCCAGCACAGGGCACCACTCATACCACTACCTCTCTTTACCTGTAAGACACTTCCTTTCATTTGTGTCTGACATAATATGACATTAAGTGTGTTAACCACAAGAAACCACCACCAAATCTGTCGTGTTCAAACTCTGTCATGCTGTTTTTATTCTTATTTTGAAATCTTTTCATTGAACTTTTTCAAAATTAGGTGACACATCACAACATGTATCAAGCACAAGATCAACAAACAACACAACTTGACAAGAAAGAAAAATAAAGGGGGAGGGGGGCGGGTTGTCATACTGTTTTTATGGCAGCAATTTTCTTTGAGTTGAAACTTTGAGGCAATTTTAATTTAACCAGTTTTGTTTTTTTTCACTTTTAGAAACACAATCTGAGTGACATCTCTGTTTTATGCAACTATGTGTATCTTCAAAAGCTGGAGCTGCAACACAACAAAATTAAAGGCGAGTGTTTGCTTATTATTTAAGCACCTTTACAGCTGTTACTTGTACAGCAAAGATACAGCAAGATACGTTTTATTCACAGTGTTTTACCCCTCTGTTGCAGTTATTTATCTATGCTGACTTTTCTCATTGGCCAGATTTATCCTGCGTGAGTCACATGCCCTACCTCGTCATCCTGGATGCCTCTCACAATGAAATCCCCAACTTTTTTGGATTCCAGCCTCCCAAGAATCTTAAGGTAAAACAGGACCTTGAACTGACAGAATAGGACCATATTTGATTGTTGGCTTGGGCTCCAATTTCTCATGATATTCCCTTAAGAAAGGCCCTGGATTTCCATAGCCCATCTGTAGTCCTTTGAATACGCTTACAAGGCATTAGCTGCCCTTGAATGACAGTGAACTTTAGTAAATTGAAAATTCTTTCCCGTACTCTATGGATTTAGAGTTTTTTCAGGCTTTGATGACCTTGGGTTATATAGTGTGCTTTGTTTTTTTCAGGAAGTCAATTTCTCCCACAACCGTATGACAAAAATGAAGGATTTGTCAGCCTATTCATCTCTTAGTAAACTGGATCTGGACTGTATCCTTACAGAGAGACATCTGCAGTTATCTGTAGGCACATACAAGTACACTCTTTATTTGCCTTTGCTTTCTTTCCCTGTCAGGCACTCAGTAACAAATGTTCTGTTATATTGAATCTGTCTCTTACGTAGGGCAGGGTGATAATCCGATAATGATAATTATCAACATAATTTTTCTCAATATAAATATATCAAATTTTCAATCAAAATTTGATATATCTAAACATGTAGTTACACCCCCCAACCACTGGAAAGGGGGAGGCGAAAGACGGCATTGAACAGCTAATAATGTCGCAGGGTAAGAGGTAGGCAAGTTAAAAGACGTTTGGAGCGGAATGTAAACACAGCTGAACGAGCGACACTGAAGAAAACTTAAAATTAAAGACTGTATGAATAATGACATAGTATCCATGACGTCACCAAGCGGCAACCTCCGGTCTAAAAATATGAGTCAATGCGGAAGTGTTAAAAGCTGCAGTTCATCGAGGATCCGCTTGAGGCTGGCTCCGGAAGTACCGGAAGTCACATACACATGAATGGGGAAAAGACGATCTTTGCAGCATTAATAAACATGTTTACAGCCTGGTACAAAAGATGAGTGTAGTCTGAATAGCTAATTTCTCGATGTCCTCTCACTGTGAGGGGGCTGAATTTTTTTCTAACGCAGCAATTTGGAAGATATTGAGATTACTAGTCTTCCAATGAGAGGCACAGCTGACTGTGGGAACACTGCAGCTGTTGGCTAGGAGGCTCAAAGCCCGCCTCTTTACGTCACAGTGGCTCGGCAGAAGCAATATGGCTGCCTCTGCCGATTGGCTTCGAAACAGCGTTCAGAAACAGATGGGTGACGTCATGGATACTACATCCACATTTTATACAGTCTATGGACGTCACCCATCTGTTCCTGAGCACTATTTTTAAGCCAATCGATGGTGGCAGCCATGTTGGAAATGCAGAACTCAACCATGCATAGTGTGACGTAAAGAGGTGGAGTTTGAGCCTCCTAGCCAACAGCTTTGTGCTCCCATCCGGGAGTCAAGTCAGTCATGTCGTTATTTGGGCAAAAACTGGTAATCTTAACATCTTCTGAACCATCTCGTTACAAAGTAATTCACCCCCCGTACAGTGTGTGCCGATAGAGAGATTAGCTTCGTAGGGCCAAGCCGTTTTTTGAACCAGGCTGTAAACATGTTTATTAATGCTGCAAAGATCGTCTTTTTTGAATTGGTGTCTATGTGGTTTCCGGTGTTTCTGCAGCCGGCCTCAAGAGGATTCTCGATGAATTGCAGTTTATAACACTTCCGCATGGGCTTCATATTTTGAGACCAGAGGTTGCCGCTTGCTTAAAACCTAGTATACCTGATGCGTTCACTGCACTGTGGGAACAATATCACTCTGCCCGTAACCCTTAGTAACCTTACAGGGGAGAGCACTACTCAAAACAATACTCTACTAAACTGACGAACAGTATACAATTTCATATACTATTTTTGTGGTAAATTTAAACAAGATCATGCAAATTATCTGAGAAAAATAAGAATCTACAAACTAAAATTTCACGAAAATCTGATTTACACAAAAGACCTGCTTCCTGTTAGCATTGTATAAAATGAGAGATTCAAGAAGCTTATCAGAGATCTAAATGCAGATACAAGCTAACAAACCGTCTCCAATTTTCACTCAGGACCAAAAGTCTGCCTTTAAATGGAAATGAAATAAAGATTTGATATTTATCGGGATGATTATCAATATCGACTGATATGAAAAATTTTATCATGATAACATATTTTCCAAAATCGCCCTGCTCTACTCTTGTGTATTATTCTTAACATGCCTGTTCTCAGACAATCTTTTCAGTGAGATCGTCGGTCTTGAGCAATGTTGCAAGCTCACCAATCTCAGCCTTGCACACAACAAGATCTCAAGGATCAGTGGTCTGGACACTCTGCCTCTCACACACCTCTGCCTGGTAAGTTTGAAGGACACAGACATCTTATACATTTATTGGCTCGGGTTGAGTTTTATCTTTTTATATTTTGTCTTGTATCTAAACACACACAGCGGGTCCTCTATAGAAGTTGCTCTTTCGTGTTGCGAGTATTCTACCTATCAAAAAATAAGTATCACCTATTTCATTTTGTCTCACTATTCTCTCCCTTCTGTCTTTCTCTTTATGTCTCTGTTTTTGGCTGCCTTTTTACAATCAGTAAAACCTTGGCCCCCTGTTCGAGAATCGCCATATGGTCCAACAGCAGGCCTTCTCTCTCCCTTTCCCTCTTTTTTTTTGTGTGTGCACATGCGTATTCTGTCCTTTATCAGTGTTTCTTCATTGTCAGCAGCCATCGGTCTGGCCACGGCTGCCCCTGTCTGTAGATTTGCTTTGGGACCAGCTGCTGCTGTTTGAGTGAGCCTGGACCAATTACAGCACATGCACATGCACACACTCACACATACCTTGTCCATCCAGCATCCATCTCATCCGTCCCTGACCCCTCTTCCACACATGCGGCCTCCCTAAACAGCACAGCCCTGTCAGCCAGCCTGTTTCACAGCCCATCACAGCATCGACCCGGAGCTTCAGGAGACCGGCATAGTAACCTGCGCCCGCTGACAGCAGCCCTCTGCCAGGCAGCATGCTTGGCAAGAGGAGGCTGAGGTTTGGCCAGACAGATAGATAACAACTTTAGTCAGAGGAATGGAGTGAGAGGCAGGCTGGGGACCCTGACAAGAGAGGAATACCCCGGTCTGGTTCTGAAGTCGGTTAACCTGCTGCGCTAGTACCTCGCCAGCTGGTTGGCTGTCAGTCCTCACCTGTCAGGATTTAGCAGAAAGAGGCAGAGCTGCCACTCAACCCAGCACTGAGGAGGAAAGAGTCAGATACCCTGCAGAGCGACCGTAGCTCGTCCTCAATATTTATTAGTGAGAATCACTGACTGTATGTTAAGTAGAACGGTGGGTTAGAAACCCCCAATGTATGCATGAATATTCATGAAAATCACGTACTTGTCTCTTAAAAAGTGTCCTCTACCCTCTCTGTGTCCAGAGGGAGAACCAGCTGGAGACGATTGAAGGGTTGGAGAGTCAGAAGAGTCTGCAGGTTCTTGACCTGTCTGTGAACCGCATCACTAGTCTGTCTGGCCTCCAGAATCTCCACCTGCTGGGCTCTATCAATGTGGAGAAAAACCTGGTATTGATCTGAGACAACCTTCAGAAAGAATTAGCTAACCACACAAATATGCCAGGATGAGTTTTACATGCAATGAAGCGTATTTATGATTCAAATTTTGTTTCAGATTAGTGAAATTCAGGAGTGTAAACACTTACATGACCTTTTCCTTCTGAGAGATCTCAACCTGCTGGGAAACCCTGTTCAGGTAAACAAACATTGATCCAATCTCAGTGTTTTCTCAACAATCAATCGAGTATCGGGTATCGACTAATTGATTGTTAAGAACTTACTCGAGCACATTTTTTTGTTTGTTACTTTATATCACGTAGAACAAACATCACGTGGTCTCATATTTCGTTCAGCTATCAGGGAGGTGTTTTAAGTTTAAAGCATGTTTTGATGTGAATCAGCTGATTAAGGTGTTGCGCAGACACTCAGCTGAGGGATGCGGCTGAGTGACAGGTCTCCACGAGCGCTTTTTTTCTCCGCCGCCGGACTGATTATGACCCGGTTGCGCTCCCGGCTGACACATGACCGTGTTCACATGCTTATTTTTCTCAATAAAAACGAGTAGACAGAAAACTAGACACTGAGTCTTGAATATGTTTCTGTTCAGTTCTCTTGTTGAAGTCTGAGCCTTCACTTGTATGACTGTATGTCCACAGAGACTATGAGCCTGCTCCACATGTTGATATTCAGCGTGTTAAACTTTTCGAACACCTCAATGCGATCCGTAGCTATTTAATATCATCAGTTTTATATGCATTGTGTCGTGAAAGAAAATTTGATTCACGGGAAAAAATGCATTTGGCATTGTTTTTGACATGGAAACTGTTAATTTTTTATTTTTTTATGATGAATCGATAATTGATTGTTAACATTTCCAAAGATCGATCAAGGAAAACACTTCAAATGTACATCCCAAATGACAACATTAATCAAATGTGCAGAAACACTGTTAAAAACACAAATACAGCTTTTGAATATTCATCATTATGTTTTCTCTAAACATCCTATGTGACTGTTTTTGGCAGGAGCAACCAGATTACAGACTGGCAGTTGTCTTCCTCCTTCAACACTTGACTCTGCTGGACCAAGAGAAAGTCACCGTGGAAGAAAAAGTAAATACTGCAGATACATGTCTAAACATGCCTTCCCTTTATGTTTAATCAGGATACTACATCAACCTTTTCTCTATAAAGCTAGAAAGAATAGACACGGCTAATTATGATGTCATATTTCCTGGATGAAGGGTAACTAGATTCACTCATTTTAAATCTCAGGTTTATTCAGTGAACAAGTATGACCCTCCTTTGGAAGTGGTGGCAGCCAGGGACCACATGACACATCTGGTGTATCAGCTGATGCAGCCCCAGGTGCTTTATGACAGGTTGGTGCCAAACTACCATATTATAAATAATACACGTACATAATAAAATGTTAATAGATATAAATGGAGACAAAACAACTCATAACATCAATCCACAAGACAGGTACTTTTTAAGAATCAAATGTTTTTTTTATCTGCAGTGTTTTCTGTATCTTGCATTATCTACTCCACAAAAGATGAAGACTGGTTCTTGCATCAGCATTTTTTTAAAACATCTGACATCAGCAAATAAAATATTGACGCTACAGTCGATCATAACATTCTCCTCTGTGCTTTGTGAATCGTCTTAGTACATCCATATAGCCAGTAGGGCTTTAGTATATTAGCTGTAAGGCTGTCTGCAGAGGTTTGCACTTTTTCTCTTAGTTTCAAGTCCTGCTTATCATACCTGCAAAGTTTAAGTGTGTTAAACCTTGTTATGTATCTGTGTGTCTCGATGCAGCACTTTGTGCTGTGCGGACTCCCCATACCCCATGCTGGTTCTTACTGGGCCCCAAGGCTGTGGAAAGAGAGAGTTGGCTCACAGGCTGTGTCAGGAATTCAGTGAATACTTTGCTTACGGGTCAGTCTCAGACTTTTATACACACACTGTCACATGCTGAGAAGGTGTCCTTTAATAAAACCTACATGGTACCAGAATAAGTTACTAATCCCAGTTAATTAGACCAGGGGTTCCCAAACCTTTTAGCCTGCGACCACCCAAAATAAAGGTGCCAAAGACTCGCAACCCCCACTGTCCCTCCAAGAGACTAAATTTTGCTTCATACTTCATTTAGCCGGTCTGCAGAAAATTAGTGTTTCCTTGTGCTGTTATGAATGAACCTGCTGCTCCTGATGCTAACTGTTAATGAACCCTAACGCTCACCTGAAGAGTCATTCGGCAACATAGAAAGGCAGAAAATAACGAAACTTTTTATTTCAAATTTAACTATTACTTTTGTCTATTTTTACAATAATGGGTAAAATGCTATTTTAGATTACTTTAAAAAAATGAAAACTCTTGAAGACATCTTGCAACCCGCTGTTACTCCCAATTTACACAGGATGCGCAGCGTCCCGTTACGGCTGCGCCTCATATGTCGCAGCCAATATGTTCCAATTCTAGTCAATGCTCATGTGTAAACAGGGCGCGCTGCAGCACGTCTCAGCTCCGTCTCGGAAGCGTGCCCCTGCGCCGCCCCGCCAGAGATAAGCTTCGAGTCTATTTCCAACAGAGCCTGCGCTCAGCATGTGTCATCTGCGCAGAAAAGAACAACCTGGACAGGAAGTCAGGCACAAGGATCGTATGCAACATCCGCCGATTTCAAAATAACACATCATATATGGACTCCCGACCGTTTAAAGATCAATTAGATCAGAAATACTCATTGATTGTGGATGTAAGCTACAAACAGCCACAGATCAGTGATCCATGTCAACTACAACAGGACTTAAAGATGATAACTGTGTCAGAAGGTAACAGGGCAACTAAATAAAGCCCAATTGTTAATATTAAACTCATCTAAACCAGCAAAATCAAAACTTTATAGTTATGCAGCATACTCAGCAATGATTAAAGCACGAAAGTAATGGAATACTATCCAAATGAGCAGAAATTCAACCACAGAAAGGCTCTGTGACCTGTTGTTTGTATGTAGTTCTCTCTATGCTGGATCCAGCTGATCCTGGCAGCTCTGAGCTGGTGCTATGCTCCAAACACGTGTCCTGTGTAGCGGGGCGCAAGCCGTCAGACGGAGCAAACCGCACCCTGTGTAAATTGGGGGTCAGTGTCTCGCAACCCCTTACTTTGGGAACCCCTGAATTACACTGTAAATGCACATTACAGAAATGTTGAATGTTGAGGTAATTAATCAGCTATAACCATGTTACTGGGATGTGAAACAAATTATGTTAATGCATAAGGTAAAGCTTCCATAATGCATCTTGTGTAAAGACTAAATACCAGGAACTTTTAATATGTTGATGCACGAGGTACTAAAATAAAGGTTAAACATATTGATAAAAAAGATCATCTGTGAATACGTTAAAGTAAAAGTCAGGTATTTTCACATCTATCTTACTACGACACTCACATCCGTGCCGTATATTAACACAGTTTCTAGCTGCAGTAATCATTCCTCTTGTCCGCACTGCTCGTCAACAGATCCCTCGTGTAATAAAAGAGGGACAAAAATTCAAACTTGTCTTCCCTTGCCAAAATCAATGTTTCAGTGTAGCCAAAGCCCATATGAGACTTCAGCAGTCCGACTTAGCCAAAGCAAGTTGTTGGAGTCCATGTCTTGCTTGTCACGTGTGGAATTATTGCCGGTGTTTGTCCTCGCAGTCCTGCCAACAGGACTTATCCCTCTGCTGCTTGTTGGGAAGGCAACTTTGGAAGATACCCAGTCAGTTTGTCGAACTCAGACTGCTGAAGCCACATATAAGCTTTGGCTTAACTTCAGGATGCATTTATCAACGGAGTGAGGATTGTAGATTTTTGTCGCTTATTCCTTGTTGTATGATCCAGGCACAAGGGGAAGATTCATAAAGAGGAAGAGCAGTTTTAACAAGCAACAACTCTTCCAACATGCAATGCATTCAGCATGAGTATGATATGAAAAGAATGACTCATTCTTTAAATTTGGGGTCAAAATTCTGCTGCAGTAAAACATATACTTAGCGGTAATGACATGTCCCTGGCTTTCATCTGGTGGATGGATTTATTGTCTGAAGCTTTCCAGAAATCCAGGGATTTTGTCACAGCTCATAACCCCCCACTGGCCTTTTTAGTGGTTGTATGTCTGAGATTATTCACAGACATAGACCTCATAAAATATAAGATAAGATATAAGATAAGATATACTTTATTGATCCCCCATGGGGGGAAATTCTTTTGTTACAGCAGCTTACAACACGGGACAGGGGAACACAACAATATACTTACATAATTAAAAATATAATCACAATAATAAGAGTAATAAGGCTAAACATGCGACATGAACTCTTCAGACTGACTCTATTCTTATTGTGTGTATTTGTTGTGCGTTTTTGGTGTGTGTATGACTGTATGTGTTGTGCTTCTATCTGTCTGCCTGTATAGAACTTGTCACACCACAAGGGGGCCCTACTTTGGAGAGGAGAATGAAATCGATTACCATTTTGTGAGCGAGGAGGAATTTCAGAAAATGGTACATATGGTGAGTTGAGTATGTTTAGCAAGTGTCTAAATGAACAACAACTGTGTTTCATCAACATAATAGCATACGATCAGCCTTATAATCCATGCAAAGACATAAATACTAGCTTCACATGAATTATATACAAACTGGGATTCAAATTCAAGATGTGTAACCTTTTAGTACCTTGTGCATCAACATATTAAAAGTTCCTGGTATTTACCCCCACTTAGTCTCCTCCTAAAGTTGTCACATGTCAGAAAACCAAAAGGAGGCAGACCCAAGTGCAGATAAGTATAAAAAGTTTTAATAAACAAAAGAAGAAAAAAAACTTACTTCAAACAAAAACACTGGTAACACAGGAATCTCAGGAATTACACTTGACATGACATGACACACTACAGATCACAAATCACACACACACACAATGAACCGACACAGAAAGGAGGAAACACTTGGGCTGTTTCCGAAACGGCCTGCTACATTCTACTTACTAAAGTAGTAGGCAGTAGGTATTGCCTACTACATACTGCGTTTGAATTTAGTATGTAGTATGACTGTTCTGTTCGATCTGTCATGCAGCATGCTGAGCCAGACTTTGCTGGATTTCCGGTTTCGGAAAGCGGAAGTAAACAACGGCGAAGCCGATAAATAAAATGCTTATTTAGCATCCATTTATGATTTAAAAAGTTAGGAAGTGGTTTATATGTAATTTGATAACTTTCACAGCACCCAAAAACTGATTTCCTCCCGTCAAAAAATGAGGAAAAAGCAAAAGCAGAACGAGCGCTGTGCATTGTGGGAAACAGTACGCGAGGCAGATTGGTCTGATGCATACTGAGATATTTTCACGAATCAGTAGACATCCGGGGAGTTTTGGCTTACTGCAGATTTTGCTCTTGTTCACATACTACTTACTACATACTGAATTTTGGACATATCAGTACGTACTGCTAGTATAGTAGGCGATTTCGGAAACAGCCCAAGACGATATACACACTGGGTAACGAGTGACGAGACTCAGGTGAGACCAACAAGGCACAGGTGTAGACAATCACAAAGGAGGGAAAACACAGGAAGTAAAACAAGACTTAACACACGGGAAGAAAATGCTACAAAATAAAACAGGAAACACGATCGACAAGAAACACACACAAGGCTCATTAAGAAACACAAGGAACATTTAGGAAATAAAACAGGTAATCGATGACAAAATACAAAAATAAAAGGAAAGCACAAATTAAATGAAAGCAACTCATGACAAAAGAGAAAACTTCTTCTGCAGGTTCAAAATTAAATTCACAAACAGAGCTTTACTTAGATTTATTAACTTTACTCAAGACTTTTAAACTGTCTGTGGATGTCCATATTCACATATCAAATTCCCCAGCACTGTCAGAGTGTAATACATATGTTTGATTATTAATTTAATATTTACTGCACTCATGTCTTGGTTACAGTGTGCTGTCACAAAACTCAAACTTGTTATTGCCACAAATATTAACTGAGGCAGAGAGAGACACAGAGGTGAGGGCTCATGATAACGTAAAGGGCAATAATCAGGTTGATTGACACATCAATAACTATTTTCCAGACCTGGGAATGGCATTGAAAACTGCACAGGTCTATAATGGATCAGCCAAAAATACATACAGTAGGCCTATTCCCTCTGAATTGTCATAAATGAGCTAAATGAAGTGTATATGGTAGTGTTTAATCAGATGTGTGTGCTCTCTTTCTTTATTTTCCAATATTTTTATTTTGGACATTTCATAGCATCAATCATTACACAGTGGTGTGATCCTGTCAACCTGTCAGTTCAGGTCAGGACTAAAAACATGTACTGATCCAGGTGGCTTTGCTGTCTGCTCTTCTCTTTGTCCGTCTGAAACAGATATAAACAGAACGTTCATGAGCTCTGACAAAATGTCTGTATCCTATGATCTGTGTGGCGGAGAGCAGAGAAGAGCAGAGAGACATACGAAGCGTGCAAACAAACAAAATCTGGCACCTTGTTCTCTGTGTGTATGATAGACCACTGCACTTGTCTTTCCTTTACTTACATCAGTTTTATGTATATCAATACTCTGACTGTGGATCAGTCTTTCTCATAAGCTTTGGTGCTTTTGGATACTTAAATAACAGAGATTGTATCGTTTTACAGTGCTTGCAACTGAAAAGTATCAAAGTTTTGATTACCACTGACAAAGGCTCCGAGGGCTGATGAGTTTTGATCAAGTGGCAACCTCTGGTCTAAAAATATGAGTCCAATACGGAAGTGCTAAAAGAAATACCGGAAACCACATACACACCAATTCAGAAAAGCCGATCTTTACAGCAGAAATAAACCTGTTTACAGCCTGGTACAAAAGACGAGTGAAGTCTGGATAGCTAATTTCTCGATCAGCACACACTGTTTTTTCTAATGTGGCGTTTTCGAAGATATTGAGATTACGAGTTTTCCAATGAGAGGCACAGCTGACTTCATTGACAGGCGGGAACACTGTAGCTGTTGGCTAGGAGGCTCAGAGCCCGCCTCTTTACGTCACAATTGCTTGACAGCAGCAGTATGGCTGCCACCGACGATTGGCCTCAAAACAGCGCTCAGAAACAGATGGGTGACGTCAGTCTATGGTTTTGATATTATGTATATGCTTGCTCTGGACAAAACTCCATAAAAATTGCTCTTTCTTAGACAGTTGGCTCTTCTTTTAAATGTATTTATCAACAGGAACTGTATTTAGTCATTCAAACAGTTTGTTCGTATACTTAGAAGTTAAAATCATATAACAAGTAGACAAACAGTTTTCTTTGAGTCACAAAAAAGTGATTGCTGAGGTCGGAGGTCTTGAACACATTTGTTTTCCATCCCCCCGTCAAGCTGCCTGTGATGTAAGAACGGGGCAGGGTGATGGATTGAGGTCTGGGTCATGTAGAGATTTACAAAGGGCAACGCTTTGATGCAGGAATTTATGCCTTTTGTCTACTCCAACAGAGGAAGTGGATCGGGTCAACTTTACAGTCTATCCCTCTTTCTGATTCTTTTTCTATTTCTCTCTTCACCCTCCATTCCTCTTTTACAATGTTGTCTGCTGTTTTGTCCTTTCTTCTCTAACTCCTCGTACTTTAGTGTGTAAGCTGCTCTCTTCCTCTTCACTCCTTTGTGCCTCAGATGTGATTTTCAGTAACTATGCAATCATAACCCTTAATCCCACTTGTGGTTGCTGTTCAAAATTAACCTCAATCAGCACTCCTTGGTACTTATGAGCCTCCTTAGTGTGTTGTAAACACAAAGAACACCTGCTGTGCAATTTTGTCTAAATAGCATCCACCTTCAATAGTTATGCCTCACAAGTATTGTGTTTATAATTGAGTGTCTGAATGCTTGTCAGCGACCTATTTAGGAAGGTTCAGGAGCCCCAAAATAAGGTTGAGGGGAGAGTTTCCTTACTTAGTTATTATATCCTGGGGTCGGTTTGATTGCATTGTGCTCCAAAAAGCAGAGAGAAAATAGTTGAGACCATTTTCTTCAGGCAGAGGTAGATCTTTTGTCTTTTTTTGGCACACTGTTTACTCCCATTGGCTCCAATTGCTGCAATTTCCTTCACAGACCGGTAAACAAACAAATTGATCTCCAAAAATGAAGTTTTCTAAGGTGATGTCATGAGCTGATTTTGCCACAAGCTTTTAGGGGTTTTAAATTATGCTTTACCAATAAAACTGTCCCCAAAAACTAGCAGAAAAAAAGGTCAGAGGTCATGTTCGAGAAGTAACAAAGAGAGAGTTTTTTCATCTTTACCACCCGGTCAAGAGTTCAGTTCACAGGTGGACGTATACCTGTGGTTGTTAATCTTGTCGGAACATGCTGAGGCTGTGCATGTATGTCAAGTCGTATGTCCACTTTTGAAGAAGTTGCCCATTACTGTTGTAACATGATAAGTAGGAGGCAATAAAATGACACCAAAATGTTCTTTCATTGTTTCTCCTCATAACTCTCTTTTAGGGTAAGTTTATCCAGACCGTGCAGTACGGAGGTCACAGGTACGGCCTAACCAGAGACGCCATAGAGGATGTAGCCGGAGAAGGACTTGCCTGCTGTGTGCACATGGAGCTAGAGGTGCGTATGGAAAACTTTAGTGTGTGGGGGATAAAAAGTAGGCCAAAACCATATGTGGTCATTAAAATCTGTTGACTGACACAGAGCAGAGATAGAGGAGCTGCCAGCAACAAAGGAAATACTGTACATGTAGAAGGTAATAAAGTCAATCAATCAATCAATCTCTATTTGTATAACGCCTAATCACAACAAACGTTATCTCAACATGCTTTTACAAACATAGGAGGTCTACACCATACTCTATGTTACTCTAATAGAAGCGCAACATCAAGACAGGGTTAGACTCAGTCTTATCTCATCTTAATCCACTATGAGTAGAGCACTCTGCAGTATTTAGCTATTACAGCAGCAAGGAAAAACTTTCTTTAACAGTTAGAAACCTCGAGCAGAACCAGACTCATGTTAGACAGCCATCTGCCTCGACCGAGTTAGGGTTGGAAAGAGAGAGATGATAGTGATGAGACAGATAGTAGTAGCTGTTGATGCTGGAGTCTGGCATGTCCACAGCAGCAGGCCGCTTACAGCAGCGACTCAGAGGAACCTACGAGACAAGGGAGCTCAGGGACTCCAGAAAGGTCTATGGTTAGTAACTTTAATGGTACAGGGAGAGTTAAAGTAAGTGATGGGGGGGAGAGGGGGGAGATACAATAAGTATAACCTACATTTTACTATAAGTCAGAAACACATTCAGTAAATTGAAAATCCAGACTGATGATGACTACATAACGCAAGGCTTTCCTGAAATAGCATATTGCAGCATCATGCATGTCGCTGCTGTTGTGCTGAAACTTTGTATTTCCAAACGGCTTTTCAGGAAATTCAAAAATGTATGCTTTTTTAATAACAAAACACTGAATGGGATTAATTCACAAGCTTTTCATTGGCGGAATTTTTATAATGCCCACTGACCTGCACCAACCCGGGACTTCCACCAGATCCGGTCTGTGCTCTCTCCTACGCCAACACCCACTGGTTGAGTTTTCAGAACGCAGAACAGAGCAGGACCGCTGGACAGCTGGAGTCATGTGGCTGAGGTTTTCCCGCTGTAATTACTGCATCAATGAATATTCGAATCACCTCGCCATCCATGTTGTCTTTATTGGCCTCTGAAAACCTCTGACCTGTTGACTCCAGACCTGGCTCCGCTCATCATGACAGTTTGTTGTCGTAGTTAAATGAAAAAAGATCTGGCGATCTTTTTACTCTGAAAATTAACCAGATTTTAAAATTTTGTTTTGGTGCTCTTTGCTTCCTGTCCCGCTCTATCTCCCCTGGTGAGATTTACGCATCATGCTCTGGCATCCGACAAAAAACAGAAGTCTTGTGTATGTAATCAGGAGGGCTCCGATGTGACAGATCAGAGACGCAGCTGGAACGTAACGGAGTGGATCCAGTGGAAGTTAACTCATTGACTAGAATTGAACTGGACTGGACATGTATCAGGTGGAATTTGGCCGTAAGGGTGACCAAAAACATACATTTTAAAATAAATAAATGATTAAATATGGAGAAACAAGGTTTCTGCCTTACAGTCACAATATATTGCAATGTCTCACATTTATACAGTTATTACCATTAATATTTAATAATTTATAAATGTTGAGGAACATATTACATCACTTCTACAATCCTACAACAATTCTACAGTTTCAATTAGCAGAAGCTTTTGTAAAAAGGGACATACCTCTGAGAGTGAGTACAACACAAGCAAAGATATAGACAGATGGGATACAACATAATTAAGAACCACAAACAGCTTCATGTGATCAGACCCAGGTGCTGCCATGCAGTGCTAGAGGCGATGCAGAGGGTGTTTCTTTAGGTTAAAACTTAAAAATATCCTTACATGTCCAAACAAATGGTTAAGTGTGTTGTAATCGATGCAGGAATTCTGTTTATGCATTGCTAATGAAAGCTAAAAGGAGCCTAATTGAAGTAAAATGATTTTTATTTGACAAAACTATTTGAAGTGAATTGAACTTGATTTCTCTCTTCTATTCCATCGACCATCTCCTCAACCAAACTCTTGAAAAGTCTGGATATACATCTCCCATGATTCCACAGGAAATCATGTTTTCTCTTTTTAAACTGTTACACAAAGCAGCCGCAGACTGTATCTGTTTTGTTTTTGCTCGACTGACATCAAGGTATTGCAAACAATTTCTATCCAACCCATGGGGCAGAGATTGAAGTTTCTCTGCATCAATAGTGTGTTTCGTAGAAATGAAAAGTACCAAGAAGCGTTTCTATAATTCAGGACAGTCAGCGTGGAATCACACTGTATGGAATACTAAATTGCCTATACAAGCTTGTGTGTTTGGGAGGTGTGCTGTGAGTTGCCACATAATCATTTTCAATTTGTAAGTCTCTACAGCACAGTGTGGATCCCCTCAGAGAGCATTTGAAGGTATCATAAACATTATTTTAAGAAAACTACACTGTCTATCATTACAGGGTGTGTTCAGTCTGAAGAACAGCTACTTTGAGCCTCGGTACATACTCTTCATCCCCACCAAGGTGGAGAAGTACATGGACCAGCTGAAAGGCCGCAATCTCTATTCCCAAGAACAGATTGATAATGCAGTGGCACGTATAGAGCTCTATGCCAATACCAACAGGCAGAGGCCAGGCTTCTTTGACAATGTTATCCCCAGCGGTAAGACATGGAAACACTTTGTGCTTGAAGTGTTAAGTGTAATGAAATGGAATGTTTTCATTCATGTTGTTTGATGTTGTACTTGTTAATTTAAGTGTGTGCTACAGAGGATAAAAATGGTAATTTAAAATCCTCTAGCAGCTAATCAAATCAATCCCACTATTAGTCAGTTAGAGTTTAATTGCAGTACAAAGTGTTATTACAAATATCTACTATTAATTCTCTACAAAAATCTATTTCTAGCCAAGAAAATATTTACATCATTCCCCCCGGGTGACATTCTTTTCTCTCAGTACTTATTCAACCTTTGGATGCGATGATAGGGAGAAAGAATTGTAAAAGTCTTTGCTCTGTTCAAAGGCACTTTGTCATTGCAGTGCCTCACAGAGCGAGTAATACCCTTCTGTATCCTGTCTTAGCGCAAGTGTCACTAGTAAAGCCTCAGATAGATTAACACACTTCTCTAAAATCCATACACTACACTTTCAATCCAATTACCACATGTATTAAGGGCACGTAGCCACAGAATAGCTCTGTTTATCATTCCCTCATGAAAGCACTCAGACATGTTCGCTGTTTCCTTAATGAGATGAACATACAGGGGGTGCAGAACCTCATCACTTTTATGCACTGCTAGCTAGCACATCATTACACTAAGGTCATCATCCCCATATCTTTGATTCATTACTGTTTGATGGGAGACGCATTGGCTCCGTTCACAACCACATTTTCTTTTTGTGGGGGCCTTGTGTGTGTGTGTATGTGTGTGTGTGTGTGTGTGTGTGTGTGTGTGTGTGTGTGTGTGTGTGTGTGTGTGTGTGTGTGTGCGTGTGTGTGTGTGTGTGGACTTTGATGTGTGAGTAGATGACTATGAAGAAGCCTTTCAGTCACTGAAGCGGATTGTGAAGGACTACCTGTTGCTGGATGAGCAGGAGGAAGAAGAAAACAACAGAGGATCCCCTGACAACACCTCAGTGGGTGTGTATTTATTTGTTTGCTGGATCAACATTAGCATACTCAAAGGTTGTGAAGCAAGACAAGGTTCAAGATGCAGTCGAGTGTGTCCTGTTTTATTGTTGATTCTTTGTTGATTTAAAGGAGCAATTCACCAGTATTTACAAGGCAGTCAGTTTACTAGAGAGAGAAAAGGGTTTGTTAGAGGTACTGATGTTAAACCCATAGAAATCCATAACTGCTCCTTTTATTTGGTGGCTTATCTTATGAGAAAACTATGGTGGCCCTGAGAGCTTCCACCTGAGAGCTCACAGCTCTGTAACTTAAGAAAACACATGCAAAAAGACAAAACACAAGCAAGTTAAGAAAACATCTTCATTAATTTCACAACACGTGCAGCATTTAGAAAACGTGCTGCATAGACCACAACACAACGGAAGTGTTTCCAGAGGACACTTAAAAGTGATGCACACGTTCGGACACGCTTCTGTTGTCAAATTGATGAAAATGTTTTCTTCGTTTTGCTTGTGTTTTGTCTTTTTGCATGTGTTTTCTTTCTTTCTTTCACAATTCTTTTTATTGATTTTGATATTACAGTGCATGTAAGCTTGACAGTGTAAAAAAAGTAGGTACAAAGAATGTACAAAGAATCTGTGCACAAATGACAGCATTTCAATGCAACATATTACAACAATTTTACTGGCCTATTCACGTCCCTCCCACCCAAATGCATGTGTTTTCTTAAGCTGCAGTGCTGTGAGCTCTTAGGGACAGAGTAGAAAACACCACATGACATGATCTGAACACATGAAAGTTGGTGGATTCCCCCTTTAATGGAGCAGTAAATTGGATTTGTTGGCATCTAAATAAGTAAAAGAAATGTTTCACTCTGTTACGATGTACATGTCTGTGTGCCATAACTATCACATCGCACTTTTCTCCAATAACTTCTCCAATAACTCCTCTCCTGTTCTCAGGTCATATGCCAGAGCAGAAGCCAAGTTCGCCCTTGTCGAGGTCTAGATCAGGCACACTTACATCACACTCTGCCACTGCCCTTGAACCCTCTAACTCATCTTACAGGAACTATTTCACCAAGATTCAGGCAGAGCTCAGCCCTGAGAAGAGCCCCGCTGTGAGTTTCAAAGATGTCATATGAAAAATGTATTGTTCATGAAGCCTGTAAAGGAATGTAAAGTAGACATCTAGACTGAACGAAATGATGACAGAAATAACTCTTAATCTTCCAACAATGTGCTGGTTCTCTTTTTTTCCCCACTGCTATGCATCACCACTCCTCTCTCCTTTAATCATTCTCCACATCAACTTCACTCTCTTGATTTTTCTCCTGCCTGTCTCTCCTTCCTCTCACCCCCCCTTTCCTACGATCTGTGCTTCTCTTCATCTCCCTCCTCTGCAGGAGTTGGCTTCCATCAGGCGGCGAGAGCAGCTGGTGAGAGAGGCTATAGCTGGGAAGAGTCCAGAGGTCTACAGCCAGCTCTTCAAAAGGTTTGTATTAAGCAGCACTCCATGGCACTCTAATGCTTATTTTCAAGTAGACACTCTCTGCAGGGCCAAATTGGTTTAATTGGTGCTCTTGTCCTAACTGCGTTTTGATGGTTTGTTTTGGATGAGTGTTGACCTTGGGGATGAAGTGGCAGGTGCCTAAATTATTAGCATTAAACTGTTTGTTAATATGATGTGCTTCTGAGTGGCACTCTTCTAAAATAAACCCCACTCCAGTTATAAATACACAACATTTATATGAAAAAATGGGGGTGTAGAATTGCTTTTGTAGAGGATTTATACTCAGGGAGAAGAATTTTTGAATTAAGTCTTCTGTTTTTCAGCTCTGCTCAAATAGCACCGTCATCACAGCAGAATCAGGATGCTGGTATCCATTTGAGTGAGGACAGCAGGTAGAGAATACACACACACACCTGTACACACAACACATATACACTTACAGGTGCTTTCCAGTCACAAATACGGCCAGATGCTACCAGAAGTGGATTAAAGAGTCTACGAATGCTATATTTCAGTATGAACATAAGTTGCAGTGTGGATGTGTTCTCTAAATACTGAGTAATAGTGTTCTCAACCATGAGGTACTGCGGTTTAATGGAAAAATAATCTGAATCTAAAGATTAAGGGCTAGAAAGCTGATATTGGATGGGTAGTCTTGCTCTGATGCATTGTTTTCAGAACATATGTTTAATTTATGGAACTCATCCTACCGGTATAAGCCATGTGGGGACTGATATTAACACACATTCGCGCACAGTACAAAAAAAAAAAACCCATACATTTTTGATTAATAAATCCTGCACTCTTAATCTCAGTAAATATGCCCTCTGCACAAATATAGATTGAATCACTCAGACGTTGTCTTGTCATGTATGTGTCTCGCATGCATCAGCACAGACAGCTTTATCTCCCTTGTAAAAATTAGCATCAAATTAACTTAACGGCTCCAACAGGAGAAGACCTGTGAGATACATACAAAACCTCATTTCAAGTGGATTGCATATGCTCCTTCGGTGAAGATAATTTTTAAAGGACCCCTTTAAATGGCCCAAAAGGTGATGATTTTTGCCACTTTTTCTAAAATATCTCACTTCCTATTGACATTTCATCAAGACGCTGAGAGACTTTTTTTTAAGTTTCGGGTGCTGTATATGTGTACCAAAGCTCATCTCTCTAGATTAAACTGCCAGAAGGGGCTATGAAACTAAAGTTTGTTAGGGGTTGCACTTGAGCCAATTTTTCATGCTCATGTCCAAAACCATTAAATACCTATTGCTCACCAGACCTGGCCGCATGCAAATTTTTTGTGAGTTTTCAAGCATGTTAAGGTCCTCAAAAAGCCTGTCAAACAGATAATATAAAAATAATAATAATAATAATAATAATCTTTCTCAATACAATTATGTAGTCTTGCTCTGTTGGCTTGTTTTCAGGACATATGTTTAATTTATGGTACTCATCCTACCAGTATAAGCCATGTGAGGACTGATATTAAAGGGATATTTCAGTTTTTTTGAAGTGGGGTCATATGAGTTACAGTACACTACTGCTCCTGCAAGCCACAATGAGTGCCAGTGAGCTCTTCCCCTTTAATGAGAAAATTCCCAGAGGACCGTGCTCATGCAGTGGAAGAACACCGGTCTGCGAGGTGCGTCCGAAAATCAGTGCCAAAACAAAGGTGGTTTCTGATGGCAAACTGAATAGCTCCAACTTTTTTTTACTGGTGCATGCATTTGCACCGTGATGAGTGCCTGGACCAAATTTTCTCAACTTCAGCGAAATTACGCGAAATAGGAGGCCCCGTCCACAGAGAAAATAGCCTAGCTTTCCTGCCAGTTCTCTGGGAATTTTCTCATTAAAGGGGAAGAGCTCACCGGCACTCATTGTGGCTTGCAGGAGCAATAGTGTACTGTAACTCATACGATTTAGCCCCACTTCAAAAAAACTGAAATATCCCTTTAACACACATTTGTGCACAGTACAAAAAAAGACTCCCATACATTTTTGATTTTTAAATCCTGCACTCTTAATCTCAGTAAGCATGCCCTCTGCACAAATATAGATTGAATCACTCAGACGTTGTCATGTCATGTATGTGTCTCGCATGCATCAGCACAGACAGCTTTATCTCCCTTGTAAAAATTAGCATCAAATTAACTTAATGACTCCAACAGGATAAGACTTGTGAGATACATGCAGACATACTGAGCATGTTCAGTCTAGTTCAATTCACTGCCTTTGGGTTCATGTTCTCAGAATGCAAGTGTCACCAAAACTACAAGTTCTGTCAGCGCTAAGTGAGCGATAAATGCCCCCAGTATCAGATGTTAGCATTACTCACCCTTTCAGTATTTCTATAGATGGTTCCAGGCATCTGTCTACAGCCTTCTTAATAGGGATGTGTCTATACTTGTGAGTGTGTCTCATATAGCAACAGAGGATCCTTTTCTTTCACTCTGATAGGATTGTTGCATGATATTGTGGTTGGGGGATTTCAAGAGTAAATTGACTGACAGCCATGCATACCTGTTTTTTAATGTGATAGCAATAGTCATTGTAGATTAAAGCTACATTATTAATATCCTGTGATGCATTCAAGTTAGCCTACTTTGACAGCTAAACTATTAAATCATATTCTGCTAAATTTCCTCACTGCAAAAGCTCCAAACACACCACTTCTCTGCACACATTTGGCCTTTTCCGTCATAAACTTCTTCCTTTATTTTCTTTACTTGTCTGTCTCCTTTCCCCTCACCCTTCCTGTTCATCTTTCCTTCCATCCTTGTATTCCCTCCTCTTACAAGCAGCTCGGAAGAGTCTCGTGCTAGTTCAGCCTTGTCTGTGCCCAGTTCAGCTGGAGCCTTGTCCGGTATAGTGGAGCCACTCGATATCTCTGTCCTGGGTCAAGCCTTGGAAACACCCAAAGGTTATTGTATCTTTTTTATTGTTATTATAGTTGTCATGTTGGCATTTGTAGTAAGAAATAAAGACTTGATGTTTTAGCTGCTAATAGCTGGGATAAAAAAATAACTAGCTTAAATGCTACTCCAAACTACATACATTTGTAAGTGTTCTTCAGAAATTCATCAATAGTTTTAAAACAATTTTAACAGTCTAAATATAATCAAATTTGTCGTAGAAAGTTCTAAAGATTGTTAGTTGATATATTTTCATCTGTTTTATTTTAAACTGTGATTGTAAGTATTAAAATATCTCCATTTATTACTACATGTCGTTAGGTCCAACTCCTGAAAACCCCACAAACTCAGAACAGCAAGCTTCGGTGTTGTCTCCATATTCTGATAGACGTCCTGGATCCAACGTCAAGGCTGTCCTGCCACCAATCCCCACCGGGCGCAAGACCCCCACTGCATCCAGCGTGGCTCCTTCACCTTCACCTTCACCCAGACCCAGTCCAAACCCAACAGTTGAAGAAAAAGGGGAAGAAGAAGAAGAAAACAGGGAGGGGTAGCTTTAAAAGTTTTGGGGTATCTGAATTGAAAGATAATGTAAATGTTCTAAGTAACAGCTTATTGAAGTTTATGTATCCAAATTATAATATATTCTTGGCCTTGATGTCCAAAATCTGTCTCTGCAAAAGTTAAACAACCAACAGAACACATGTTCATCATTATCTCACCACAGACTGCACAGACTGTGATGTTATAGCCTAACTCATTTTACATTAGACGTCACTGTCAGAACTTGCCTTCTTCCTGTGATCTGTTGCTCTTGTTACAACACGTCTGGATCTTTACTATATGTTATCTGACAAGTGATGGCATTAATGGCCATATATACAGGGACTTCAGTGTAATTATAAGCAAAGCTTTTCCGCTCTGTAGGATGACTGGTGTAACAGCTTTCAGGTGAAGACTGTGTACTCTCTGATAAAGACTATGACACAGATTGTCAAGCGTGTCTTTCAGCCATGAATGATAATAAAGCAGCGTGATGAACAAAATAGCTTTTTTTGTCTTTAAGAAGTATCTGTTCATCTTAATGTCTTTGAAGAATGAGCCACGCATAATGTTTTGTGAATGTTGCTTTCATTTTCTTGACAATGAAGTGTTATTATATTCCCTACTGTTCAGTAATCTCATCAAAAAGGATTTGCCTTCAATCTTAGTCGCTGATCTTTTATGCGAAGCATGGAACTCTTGTCATTGGATGATAAATACATCATTAATCTTTATCTCCTCTGATGGGATTATTTATTCAACTGGAAATGTGCTCATATGGAAGTTGTTGACAGGTATTAAACAGTGAGCCATCGCAAACAAGTTAGTGTGATTTTGTCAGTTTGTGTGTATATGTATATGTGTGTGTGTGTGTGTGTGTGTGTGTGTGTGTTGCATCCCTAGATTTGTGAATTTTAAGCAGCGCTTATTTCTGATTCTTTGCTAAATTAAAATTGTCATCTGTCATAGATGCTCGCGTTGCTTATTTAACAGCCCGTCTGCTTGTAGGTGCATGTGAATGCGCACATACAATATGCATGTTGAGTTTCCTGGGCTGTGTATGTGGATGCAGGGCTTCTACACACCGAAACACACCTGGCCATCCATCACTGTCTGTCTTCCTCTCAGGCAGCAGATGTTGCAACGCTGTCATAATTCTTTGGCAGTTTGAAACCAGACAGTGTCTTCGGGGCCCCTGGGGTCTAACCTACTTACACAGCAGTCTTATACTATAGCCTTTCATGGAGTAACATGTTGTCTTCCTGTGTATTTATTCACACTAGATACAGCTTGGTGCATGATGAGGTGTTCCAAAATCCTTTGAGCCTGTTTCAGGAGAAGTACAAGGTAAATGTGCAACCATACTCTGGTGATACCCACTTCTTACATGCTCACGTTTCTGCTTGTCAAGGTATATTTCATTTGTATGCATCTCTTTCTGTCTTTCTGTCTGCTGTTTGTTGTTCTCAACTGTTAAACTTACGGAATCAACAAACAGCTCTCTCTCTCTCTCTCTCTCTCTCTCTCTCTCTCCCTCTCTCTCTCTCTCTTTCTCTGTCTTCTTTCTTTGCATCATACACAGTTTGATAAACACAGTCCATAAAAACAAAAAGTTTAAACAGCATACAGTATGTGTCTACAAAACTCAACACTCTGCTGAACCACTCGTCTCCCCTCACTTCACCAGCAGCTAAAAAATAAACATGTCACTCTCTTTCATCTAGACATAACTCCACAAGACAGCAGCATTTTTCACCAAAGAGAAAAGCAGAGCACATTTTCTGGGAAATATAAAGACTTGCTTGCATCTAAGATTTATGTGTGCAGGAAAGAGTTGTTATGGGACATATTCAGAGGCACATTATCAATTTTCACCAAGCTCAAGTGGCCAATGTTCCAAATTAAAATTTCATGGTATTTGTTAAACTAAAGCTATGAAAGGAAAAGCACTAATCTTCGTTTTAGTTCCAGAGAGGATGATGTATGAAAAATGCAGAGATGATAAGGAACTACAGAAATCTGGAGCAGCACTACATCAGTTTGACAGACTGAGCGGATACCACCTTTGGTTCTTGTGCTGAACCATATGGTCCTGAAGAGTTATGTTCCTGTGTAGATGAACCGAGAATACAGCGAGACTCAGAGGTTTAAATTGATCAAGGAAATATGTCTACCTGTTGGGGTGCTGGTGGCCTAGCGGTCTAAGCGCCCCACATATAGAGGCTACAGTCCTCGTCGCAGGGGTCACCGGTTCGATTCCTGGCCGGTCGACCATTTCCCTGCATGCTTTCCCCCGCTCTCTACTCCCGATATTTCCTGTCTCTCTTCAGCTGTTGTATCAAATAAAGGCAAAAAGCCCAAAAATATAACTTAAAAAGAAAAAAAAAAAAAAAAGGTATACCCGTTAAAAGAAACTCTGTTTCAACAATTTAGCTTGGAATTTTAAAGTTATACAACACTATATTAACACTACACTAAGCAGGAGTATAGTGTGCCATGTGGTAGAACTCTAAAATGACCCATGCTCTAGTACATGGAACTTCAAAATAACACAATAATCTGCACTACCCAAGCAGTTCCAAAACTCTTGGCCAGCAACCTCCAGAATAACAGAGCGACCCCCCCTGTTCTTTGAGGTGGTTAAATGTTCATAGCAGCTCTCTAGCACTAATGGCCCAATCCAAAATGGACATTACAACAACACAGAAGATCACTATAACCAAACAACTGTAATATTGTTTTATACTAGTTTAAAAAAAGGCTAGAAGCAGAATGTAGGTTATCTTTATGTTTAGACAGTCTGTGTGCGTCTGTGAGTTTCATACTGGCTTCAATCAATCAATCAATCAGACTTTATTTGTACGGCGCCAAATCACAACAACCATTATCTCAAGACGCTTTTTCAAAAATAGCAGGTCTAGACTGTACTCTATGTTAAATTATTAACAAAGACCCAACATCAAGACAGGATACAATCCAGTCCCCTCTTACAGACAGGACTCAGTCTGACCTCATCTTAATCCATCATGAGTATTGCACCTCGCAATATTTAGCTAGTTACATCGGTGAGGAAAAACTTCCTTTAACAGGCAGAAACCTGGAGCAGAACTCATGTTAGACAGCCATCTGCCTCGACCAAGTTAAGGTTGGAAAGAGGGATAGAGGGATAGAGGAGAATATAAGAGAGAGAAAGCCTAAGATACTTGAATTTAGCTGGTCTACAGAACACTAGTCAAGCTATGTGCACATGTGGGTGTGTTTTCTGTGCTGCTGTAAATTAACCTCCTGCAACTGATGCTTTCGTTAAGCATACCTTGGGTGTCATGTGGCAACAAAGAAAGGCAGAAAACCAATGAGATTTTCTATTTTACGTGTATTAAGTTGACATTACATTACTTTGTTCGTAAAAAGTTTTAGAAACATTCATCAAATTATATTTTCAATGACTAAAAGTTTTTTTTTTTCATGAAGGCATTTCACACCCCCCATCAGTGTCTCATGCCTCACTTTGGGAACCTCTACTGACTGATAACACTTTACCCCGTACTCTATTAGACTGCACTTTAAAAAGTAAAATTTACACTATGTTGTGGATTAAACTTGGTTTTATGATCTCAAACGTAACTATATCATATGACATTGCGCACTTCCAATATTGCATTGTGGTAATATCATACACTTTTATACTACTACATCCATCAATTATATACCACTTGTCTAGGTTCATGGGAGGGCTGGAGCCTATCCCAGCAATCATTGGGTGAGGGGCGGGGTGCACCCTTGACAGGTCGCCAGTTTATCATAGGGCTAACATGTAGAGACAAACAACCATTCACACACACACAGTCACACCTACGGGTAAATTAGAGCCACCAATTAACCTCACAAGCGTGTCTTTGGTTTGTTGGAGGAAGCTGGAGTACCCGGAGGGAACCCACACGTCACAGGGAGAGCATGCAAACTCCACACAGAAAGGCAACTGCCTAACCGATAAATCAAACCAGGAACCTACTTGCTGCGAAGCAAAAGTGCTAACCACTGTACCACTGGACACGACTTATACTAAACAGTTTTATACCAAGCTAAATAATGCTGTTCTTTAGGGCACAATGATATACCACACCAATGTGAAATACACAATACTAAGATACATTCTAAACTGTACTATACAATACCACATAGAACAACTATGCACTAGATTAATCTGTACTACACCATTCAATGTACTGTAAGACAACATTAAACTACACAGTACAATAATTTAGAACACCATACACTGTATATATGCTAAACAGTACTATACTACATTCTATCACACTATAGGGCAATGTAATACTGTATTATACTTAACAATACTCTACTATACAAGTATATGCCCTACTTATGTCTGCATTATAATGTATGGTACACTACTATAATACACTGTAATTTATACCAATCTGTACTAAATTACACTATGCTATACAACATGTAATTACCTACTATACTTTGTCATACCAGCAATGTTGATTGTGTGGATGGACCAAACATGTTCTTCATACATAGACAAGTCAATTCTGCTCCTTCTCTTCTGTGTTAATATTCAAAGATGCAATGACCTATCAAAAACCTGGACCGAGATCTGACATCACACAGACAAAGTACTGATGCAACCAACTTTCTGCATTCCTGACACACACTCCTGCACGTACTCTCAGCGGGCTGTGTCTGAAATGTCTACTTGCTGTTTTATAGAGCAGTTCTCTTCAACATTAGAAAGCATTCGTAGAAAAAAGAGAACCCTTAAAAATGTCTACAAAGGAGCCAATCGACAAGTCATTGGCCCTGTAATTTCTAGAGAGCATAATGTCATCCTCCACCAAGTTGAGCAAGCATCTTTCTTGTCTGTTCCTGCTCACTTTCCTTTCTCTAAGCCATCTGACCAGGTGGACAGAGCTATCATTGATCCTAATGAGCTGCCAGAGTAATTTAAACCACTTTCAATTACACCCCTGCTTTACAGCCACAGTGATTTGTTACACCATACAGGGCCAGCGGTTATAGCTAGTTTCACTTATTTTGGCTTTTCCTTTTAAAAAGCCTTGTGAAAAGCTGGGTGGAGCGAGGAGGGTTATGAGGCTGAGAATGGACTTAGAAAACAGTCTATGAAAGCACAATAATACGCTACAGGTGCAGCTGTAAACTTGGGGACATATGGGGTGCACAGTGCGACAGAGAGGAGCAGGGGAACAGCTACTTGTGCCACCTCTTACAGATTTGTCTCCATCTTTGATAATACCCGGAGGTTATTTTATTGAGTGTGTTTCTTTGTTCAAAGCACCTGACATTGAGAACTGATTTTTTTAAGGGAAACTTGCATGAGTGATTCTTTTTGTACAATTTTTTGTTTTTGCCAGTTCTTTGAACAGTGAGGTTGGTAAGGTAGAGGCCGATGAGATCAGACAGGTCCCACGTGTTTCAGATTTGTGCTGAATTTGCTGTTTTGAGTTCCAGACAGGTGTTAGATGTACTGTATGTTTGAGCAGCATGGCTGACTAACTGCAGTGCTGACCTTCATGGGCTGGACTTTCTACCTTGCTCTTATAAAAAGTTTGTACCTCTGCTTCCTTCATTCTATAACTTTCTTATAGTGCTGGGAGTTGCTAAATGCAAGTTCTTTATACTTCAACTCTGGATGTATTTCTACATTTGTGACATGTCAGGGTGCAACATTAACAGGAACTAAGAACTTTCCTCTATTCAATCTACTGTATAGTTAAAGTCACAGGTCACTTATCACAAGAACATTTAAAAAAAATATAAATTCACTAAAATTTGAATCCGCTTTCAATGTGTTTATGCCAATAACATTTATTTTAGTAGTTATAAATACTGGCAGCTGTTGATCGTCTATCAATCGGAAGGTTGCCGATTCGATCCCAGCTCTTGCAGTCACATGCTGAAGTGTCCTTGAGCAAGACACTGAACCCCAAATTGCTCCTGCTGTAGTTCAGCGGTGTGTGAATGTGTATGAATGAGATTAGCTAATACTACTATATAGTAGCCTCTATCATTAGCGAGTGAATGAGTGTGAATGGGTGTTGAGCCGCATTTTGTAATAACGGTGCATTTTGTAATAAACGTCCAAAATGTAATAACTTTTTCATTTCATTTTGTAATAAGCCGCATTTTGTAATAAACTGCCCCAACGCATTTTGTAATAAATTTTGCCGCATTATGTAATAAGTTATTACATTTTGAGAAGATTATTACAAAATGCGGCTTTATTACAAAATGAAATGAAAAAGTTTTTACATTTTGGACGTTTATTACAAAATGCACCGTTATTACAAAATGCGGCTCAACAATGGGTGAATGTGACGAGTCATCTAAAATCGCTTTGAGTGCTCAGAAAGACTAGCACAGCGCTATAGAAGTACAAGTCCATTTACCATTTACCATAACGCAAACTACTTTCTAATCAGACATTATCCCGCTTATTACCTGGCTACTTACTTCAAATACAAACACAGTGGCAAAAAAACTTGATTAGAAGATAATTTTATTGATTTGATTGACATAAAGTGATCAGTTTGCCTCTGGTGTTGCTCATATTAGTGAAGTTAACAACCATTGTCAAGGGGTTGTCAAGGGGTTGAAGCATCTTACACATCCGGAAGATTAGTATGAAAGCTGGTTAATAAATGCACATAATAAATCTGTACTTTACTCAAGCAAACAAGTGTCTCTGCAGCGTGGTGTTCTTATTTTCTTCGTGAACAGGATGTTAAAACTTAAATTTCTATGTAGTGAACGTTATAATGACCCACTTTCTTGAGCCTTAACTTGAAGTGCTTATCTTTTCTTGCCAAATATTTTTCTTCATAATGTCACTACCCACCTCGTACATTCATAATTTTCCCCCTAAAGGAAAGGAGCTACAGATTGAAGCGTTTTGCTAATGAAAAAAACAATAAAAATAAAGTTATTTTAATAGAAAGGCTCTGGATTTATCTCTGCAACTTTCCCCCTCTCTGTGCTTCTATTGAGGATGTAGGAATAGGTCAGGGTGCTGATATAATTAAAGCTTAAATAAGAGACACACACACACACAACACACCTCTGCATTAACTCTGCAGCATGATGTGGCGCCACACTCCGTCACTATGGCAACGGCACTCTGCACTGCACCTCCCTGTATATGTGTGTATGTGTGTGTGTGTGTGTATGCGTGTGTGTATAGCTCCTCACCATGTTCCCTGTGGACAGATTAATTCCCTGCCAGATTCATTTCTTGTCAACTTGCTGAAACAAAAAGTTTCTGTTTTAATTAGTTGGGTGCAGTGTCTCGCTTCATCTATCTATCTGCATTGCTGCTCTCTCACATTTACTGTCTCTCTCACCCCTCCCTCACTCATACTCTTGCTCTCTGGTGTAATTAAAGACAGTCAGTGCAAATAATAGAACCGTAATTGTGCATAATTGCAGCAATCAATACACAGTGCTTGCTAAGCATCTCGCCATTCATCAATACACAGAGAAGAGGCAGGAGGTCTTACAAAGCTAACCCATACTTAACCCTCATTTATTTACTTTTTTAATATCATAAATGGTCATGTTGTGCTTGACTTCAAGTGGCAACCTTTATTTAAGTTGTGTGTTTTATGTACTTGGTGACTATAAAGTAGTCAAAGTGATATGAATATCACTTGTAATGCTTGGTATGTGTTATTGGTTTGGTTGAGTGAAGTGTCCTCAGTAGTGGATAAATAACTGGAAGAGATCCTGGGATGTTACATGAAAGGTTTATATGTATAAATTGCTGCAAAATAAGAGTTTAAGTTGATGACAGAGACAGACTTATGAAATTTTAATAAAGAATCAATGCTGGCTAACAAAGCACGAGTAAAAGGGGCAGGTTGGCCTCCATATTTTGATGTTTCACTTGAGAAACTTTAACCCAAGCAGCAATCTTTGTGTAACGGGGCAACTGTGGCTCTGTGGTACAGTCAGTCATCTCTCAATTCGAAGGTTGGGGGTTCGATCATTGTCCTTGGGCTAGACACTTAACCCTTAACTGCCCCAGGGGGCTGTGCCATTGGTGTGAATGGGATTGGTTGATACCATCGACACAACGAATAATGGACGTAGTATACGTTAGGTCAACCATCTGTTTCTGAAAAGCTGTTTTGAAGCCAATCGTCGACAGGAGCCATATTGGAAATGTTGAAGTCAACCGTCGAGCTAGCTGCTGTCGAGTTAGTGTGAGGGAAAGAGGCGGGCTTTGAGCCTCCTAGCCAACAGCTACAGTGTTCCCGCCTGTCAATCCAGTCAGCTGTGCCTCTCATAATGGAAAACTCGTAATCTTAATACCTTCGAAACTGCTGCGTTCTGAAAAAATTCAGCCCCTGTACTGTGTGTGCTGATCGAGAAATTAGCTATCCAGACTATCCAGTTTTTTTGTAGCAGGCTGTAAACATGTTTATTTCTGCTTTTTTAAAATTTGTGTGTAGGTGGTTTACGGTACTTCCGGAGCCAGCCTCAAGCGGACACTTGAAAAACTGCAGTTTTTAGCACTTCTGCATTGGCTTCAATTCTCGGGGCTGTGGATTGCTGCTGGGTTGATACTGATTGGCACTTTACATAGCAGCCTCTGCCATAAGTGTATGAATGAAGTGTGAACAGGTAAAATGAATGGTCAGAAGACTAGAGAAAGCACTGTATAAAGACAGTCCAGTTACCATTTAAAAAATGAAGCAAATAGATGTGCAAAAAACAGCAGTTCCTCAAGTGTCCACTTAGGGCTGGCTCCAAAAGTCAAGGAAACCTAATTTGAGTTCACGTTAAAAAGATTTCCATTTTTACAGCAGAGTTAAATATGTTCACAGCCTGGTCCAAAAATGGTTTTGGTCTCTTTACTTAATGTCTTTGTTTTTGAAAACTGTACAGGAGGGGAAGTTTAACTCATTCATTTTGTTTATTCTTTTTATATTAAGACTGATCTGCCACCTCTTAACCAGTTTCTATAAGAAGTTTGTTGAAGTCAGCCCATCCAGTATGGCAACAACCATCTCTGGGCTTCATAACACCTCTTTTGAAACCAATGGGTGACATCCCATTAAAGGTTAGCTGTTATGCTAGCTGGCTCTTAATGTGAGCTCCATTGAGCTTGTATCTGAGCTTACCTACTTGAAGTTCTTCCTTCTTCCGCCAAGCTGCCCAGAAATGCTACGATATACTAGCCTCAAGCTAAGTGAGAGATCAAGCGGCAACCTCCGGTCTAAAAATATGAGTCCAATGCAGAAGTGCTAAAAACTGCAGTTTATCGAGGATCCGCTGGCTGGCTCCGGAAGTACGGGAAACCACATACACACCAATTCAAAAAAAGCCGATCTTTACAGCAGAAATAAACATGTTTACAGCCTGGTACAAAAGACGAGTGTAGTCTGGATAGCTCATTTCTCGATCGGCTCACACTGTAGGGGGGTGAATTTTTTCTGTGACGCAGCAATTTCGAAGATATTGAGATTATTTGTCTTCCAATGAGAGGCACAGCTGACTTGATGACAGGCAGGAACACTGTAGCTGTTGGCTAGGAGGCTCAAAGTCCACCTCTTTACGTCACAATCGCTCAACAGCAGCAATATGTCTCCCGCCAACGATAGGCCTCAAAACAGCGCTTCAGAAACAGATGGGTGACTTCACGGATATTGCGTCCATATTTTATACAGTCTATGTGAGCGATCTTTTCTAAACTTGTAATCATAGGATAGATAAGAAGTGTCACTACTTTGATTTTGTACAATAAATACTGTATGATCTGTCTGTCTGCCAATAGTCAGCTAGCTTAGCTCAGCTTAGCTTAGCATGAACACTGAAAAGACTGAGATAATGGCTTTTACAAACACTTAGAGGTGGCAAGTCAAACATGTAATAAACCATTTCTACATTTGTCAGCTAGCTTGCAGACAGTGGCAAACCAGGCGATAAGTTAGCAATATACATCTATCTCTCTCGATCTCATTCCTAGACCTAGCTTGGCTTGCTGCCTCCGGCTGTGGGTCAGGTGAAGGGAGATGTCAGCAGGTGGACATGCCCAGACATATTCCCTTACTGGAACAATACTGCCCCCTCTAGGGTGGGCTGACCTCACTTGGAAGCCTGGGAATGGCTGCCCTCGGGGAGCACAGCTACAGCTGGGCTGAGAAGAGGAGGGAAATGGAGGTAGTTAAACAGTGTGCAAGTTTCTAGGAAGGTTGGATTACACAGTCTGTCCATGTGTATCCATATGTGTAAGAAAGAGAAAGTGCGAATGTGCACACCAGTTTTATCAGTCCTTTGATTTTTAAGGGTTTGACCTTTGTTCATACTTTCAACCTTTGCTTTGCCGCTGGCTCTCCAGAAGTTGATGACAGCACTTTTTATAGACCTTTTTATCTCATCTCCTTCCATCCTATCATCTCTGAAGCCATGTCACCTTTTTTCTCTACTCCTCTTCCACCTCCATATGTTTCTCTCTTTCTGCAGATGTGTGCTGCCTTCATGCTGTCTCCATCACCTTCCCACTCTTTCCTCTTCTATAAGACATGTAGAACTATACAGTAACGGCCAGAAAGATCAGACCATGCCCCAGACACACCATGTGTTAGCAATAACTCCTTTTTTTGGGTCATATTTTCTTTCTCCCTCGTTTCATGTTCCCATTTCTCTCTGTTCTGGATCTTGTATTTCATTCTGTCATTCAGCGAGCATTACTTTTCAGCTATTTTCCTCAATCCCACTCCATTTCTGTCACTCCAGCCTCTGTATGCTATCCTCATTACCCTCTCCTCCTCCTCTGTCACTGGATCTCCTGCTTTTACCGCCTCTTTTCCCAGCCTCTCATTTCCCTAAAGTTGTTGCCCATGCACGCCTACAGCCCACTTCCTATCATATCAAGTGAATATTTCCTCTTCATAGCATCCCCAAAAGGAGGAATAGCTTCAGACTATGCAGCAAAATGCCATCCTAGTCCCCCCAACTGTGCCTTGCATATTAAATGAGAGCAAAGAGGGCATTTCAAAGAGCACATAACAGGAGAGAAGAGTCAAAAAAGACGATTACAGCAGAGGGAAGAGAGGCAGAGGTCTTCCTCCCTACCATATGCTCAAGCTCTAATGAATTAGTCATCCATTTATTCTGTCTTCTTAACAAGACAGGGTGTATGCATTTAACGTGCAGACATCCTGTGTTTGTGTCTACCTTTATTTTGTTGTTTCCGTAAAATCTGAACATTATAAAGGTCAGTAAATGGCAACCCAACCTGCAGGTCGTAGATAATGCTAGGAATTATGCACCCATCGTTTTTCTGCATTGTTGAACCACATTTACAACTCCACATCTCTGTTTCCTGTCATGCTCATATGCAAAGAAAAAAAATAACTACTTTCCTGAATTTTTATGCAAACACTTACTTTTGTATAATGCACATGTGGCAGCAGCTTTCATAGAGGCAGTCCGCCCCCCTCAGCCATTTTCCAATCCATTGAGTTCTGCCGCAGAGCTCCAGTGACCTGCTCTTAGCAGACACACAGCCGACTTGTCTCTGCTTGTGGGTGTGTATGTGTCATCTTTCAGCCGTGGCCAACATGTAATATTGTACAACACAAGAAGACACATTCCATTGAGTTCTCTGCCTGAGTGATAGAGAGGGTGTATTTACTATAAATGTATGCAGTGCACACATAGTTTTCAGAAGTGAGCTCATATCCTGGCTAAGGTTAAAGTCAGGTACACATGAATGCATGGTAAACAATAACGTATATAGCAGTAGAATAATCTGATTGTGGCATATAACTTTGTTATGTTGTCTCCTGTTATCAATAAATTTGGTGCATTATAATACAAGTTAAGTTTGTGACATTTTAGGTGAAAAATTAATGTTAAAATGAATTTAACATTCTCTTAGATAGAGAAATATGTCTTGAGATGAACCTACAGCTTGTCTTTTCATTGGATTTGTTTATCATACGGTATATACCAGCAACTAAATCTTCAACCTTGCTTGCAGTAGGTGTAAAGTCCTCCATACAACATTGGTTGTCATTGTGCATTGTTTTAGAAGATGGGATAATTTAGAGGAGAAGCAGAAGGAGATGATTTACCAGCACTGTGGCGTCTGTAGTGAGTTTTCTGCACTCTCTCCAATAGAAATATTTAACGACTATGATTTGTACTTTTACTTTTGTTTTCCATAGGTAGTGTTACACGAACTATAGATGAAGATATAGGCTTTAGTTATCACTTCAACATAATGCTTATCCATTTATAACACACCTTTGGGTTGCTCTTGGTCAATGGCAGTTATGGCATGGGAGGCAAAACCCCAGTAAAATGTTAAAAAAAAAAAAAAAAAAAAACACCATTGAAAAAAATGCTTTTTAGTGATTGGCCACAAGAACACCTCGAGAGTGACATTTGACACAGATCTTTGCTGTGACACTCGTGTAAAAAATACTGTTAAATCCTGTTTTTTCCACCTCAAACAAATCTCCAAAATAAGATCATTCCTTTCCCCCTCCGATCTGTCCTAAGTCATCCATGCTTTTATTTTTTCTCGTCTAGATTATTGTAATGCACTTATAACAGGTATCAGTCAGATCTCCCTCCAAAGACTCCAACTAGTTCAAAATGCGGCCGCTCAGATTTTAACAGGCACATCAAAATATCCACACATCACTCCTGTCCTCGCCAGCTTACATTGGCTGCCAGTTTTTTATTGTGTCGATTTTAAGATCTTATTGATTACTTTTAAAATTTTAAATGGACAGGCCCCAAACTATTTAAGCAACTTTTTAACCCCCTATGTGCCTGGGCGGCCCCTCGGGTCTGTGGATGCATCTCTGCTGGTTGTGCCAAGATCCCGCCTTAAAATAAAAGGTGACCGGGCCTTTTCAATCAGAGCTCACAGTTTGTGGAACTCCCTGCCACTGACAATTAGACATTCCACAACCTTGACTGCTTTTAAATCCTCACTAAAAACATTTTTATATAAGAAGACATTTCTCCACCCCTAATTAATGAATTTGCTCTGCATTCAAATGTCTTGTTTTGCTTCTGTCTTTTTTCTCCCCCCTGTTTGCACCGTTTTTTATACTTTGTAATTCTCTGCTTTTTTGTTGTTAAGCACTTTGTAACCTTGTTAAGAAAAGTGCTATATAAATAAAGTTTATATTATTATTATTATTATTATTATTATTATTATTATTATTATTATTATTATTATTATTATTATAAGAAAGAAAAGTAATTTCTGTGACAATGTAGATGCTGCGGTCTAATAGATTAAATGAACCTTACGTCTCAAATATACAATATCACAACTTCAGTTTAAAACAAGCTAATTTTTACGTATGGCTTGGTCGGAACCTTGCACCCTAAATTGAGACCCTGCTTATTCAGAGATGTTTGCAACTGCCACTAATGTTGAGTTTGAACTTTACATAGGAAGATTGTGAGGATCATATGCAGCCAATCTACCCATCAGAAAGAGTAAAAACATTCTTAAAGTTACATTTAAACCGCATTTTTGTAAAGTTTTTCCATTCCAGGACTAATTTGACTGCATACATACCTGAATGCTCTCTGCACTGTCCTTCACAGTCCTGCTCTGTGATCTCAGTAAAAACCATTTCTGCTCTGCTCTCTAAAGCTGGATTAGATGTACCTGTGCAGAAAAAGTACAGAAGCATAAGTCTTGAAGCAAACTCCTTGAACAAGATAACCTTTATAACAGCACCACGTATCACTTGGTGTGTATACCAAACTGCCAATACTTTTATGCTCATGCACAGAAATGTTAAATTCAGTCACTGATTAGTCAACAAAAAGTCCTCTGTCATTTTCTACCTGAGGTTTGAAGTTTTCACCTCAACAAATGATCAATTCTGCCAACTTTTCCCACCTCTCTAAGATAAGGTCAAGTTTAATTGGCAGCTTTCTCTACATTCCAATGCTTTTACCAAGCAGTATGATTTCATAGAAACACCTGGATTTACACGTCAGTAATCTAACACTTTGCTGGTTGTGCTCTGCAGCCAAATGTTCGGACTGCCAAGTGAGAGGAGTCTGTGCAAGTCTGCAGGATGGAGTGCAGCAGGCAGGCAGGTAACATCATAAAAACTGACTTGATACTGGCACAAATGAGTGTAAGAACACACACACACACACCACAGTGTTAGTAATTGCTTGAACTACTGAAGGTTTTTTTCCCCCCCTTGAGCAAATCATCATATATGCACAGTTAAGATTCTCTCCAGACACTACTTCAACAAGTTCAGTCAAATCCTCTGTGGGTATTCAGACAGAGATGGATGTTTGAAAGGGCGGTGTGACTTCATGCAACGCGATTCTCAAAGATTCTTCTTCTTCTGCGTTGAGCTGTGAAGGTCATTACAGCATTTCCATTCGCAGCAATGTTTTTCTGTCTGAGTGACAGACACCGAATCATGCAGGCAGAAACATTTGTCTACCCCTGGTGGGTAACTCAGACGCCATGTCTCCTCTTTTGACCTTACTCCCAGTCTTGGTCTATCTCTGTCTCTGTGGTCTGTGAGGGGTTCAAAAGGCAAGCGTGGACAGCTGCTGCTCTTTGACCTGTGTGGTTCCTAAAAATCCCACATGGATGTAAATTATCTCATCACTCCTGAGTTACAAAGGGTTGTCTTTTGTTATCAACAAACACAATCTCTTAGATGTGCCTACACATAATCATGACATACACCACAGCTGCATGCTTTTAAACTGACTCGCCGGCCCTTTAACTCATCCAGTCATAATGCTATGTGGCTATGATTAAGCTAAATTGCAGCCTTGCTTTAGGGCTAATCTATATAATCATTTTATTACATACTTTATAGCCTACCAACATAAACTTCTTACGCTGATGACACACTAATTTGAGCCCCTGGTGTACAATTTGCAAACATGTAAAGCTGCTTGTTGTTATCTTAATACAGATGCCTAAACTATAGGCTAGGTAGCTTGAAGAGATTTTTTCTGAGGTTATTGACTCACATTTCTACATTGATATCTCTACTTCTGTTTCTGTGTTGAACATCAGATTTAATACTGCCCTCTGTCTTCCTAAGCACAGTGAGGAGATACGCTTTTGTTCATTATTTTGATATCCATTGTCGGCTTCCGTGCGATAATTAGACACACACTCATGACTAATTCTCACAGCCCTGACTTCTGCTGCATCTCAATTCTCTGCTCTGGTGCAGCTTGTCCCAAACAAACCAGCCCTCACGCTGCAACTGCTGTTTTCCTCTGTTGCCATGACAGCTCGTATCTCAGTCAGATACGGGAAGTTGCGCGGTTCTGGAATGGATTTATCGTGACCAAATTTGTCTGCGAGAGTCAGGCACCACGTGTGTGTTCACCTAGAGTGTAGATGTATGTGCGCATCTTTGCACACCATGCCTTTTCCTGTCTATGTGCATCTCTGCTGTGTGCATGTGTTTGTATGTTTGTAGTGCTAAAAGGCTTGGCACAGAGCAGACCTTTTGTAGTAGGCAGCAGTGGGCACCCTGCCCAGCTTGTATGGTTTATGGATGTGAGTCAGAGTTGCAATAGCCTCCGGCCAGAGAGAAGCTGCCCATCTTCCTGGTGTGAAACTCTGACAAACTTGCCAACACTGACGGCAATAAACAGAGACTGATACAAAGATCTGATCCATCTGACACGCACATCATGCTGTCAGTCTATCAATAGTTACATCGATGCCACACAAAAGGAGGCAGAAGCACAAACGAAATACCAGCATGTGAAAACAAGCCTCAGAGGATGATTTCAGGCTACAGCAGCAGGTGGCATATTCTAATTCTAGAAGTTCGATAGTAAAACGCTCCAGTGCCCAGGTGGTCAAAGTTCAGCTCAGATTTATTAACACATTTCAGACACTAAACTCTCCGTTTTGAGCTCAAAGTAATGACATTACAGAAATACAACCGCCCATTATATGGAACACTGTTAAAAGAAATAATCAAATCTGAATCTCAACAGAAGCCTCATCTTTACATAATTAAAAAGCCATGTGAGACATCGCACAATTAACAGAGTGCCTTTCAACCGGCGGCTGAAGTATGATATTTTATTCTCATAGCCTCGTTGATGGAAGCAGTGGAGCAAAAAAGACAAAGTGGGTGGAAAAATAAAGATTTCACAACTGCATTAAATCTGTATCTCGTCAAATTAGAGGTAGAAGCTCCTTGAAAAGCTGCCACGAGGCAGGAATGGTGGATGACCAAGGCTGTGCCAAACAGAATATTAATAGGCTGTTACACACACTTGAACCTCCAATGCATACATCACAAACAGCTTCAGTATTAACATTGTAGTTACAGAAGTGATATGGCTTTTGAGGAAATGGTGCAACACATATAAGACGTCTGATTGTAGTTTTACTTGAAGAATTTCTCTTCTGTTTTTTACTCCTAGAATCCCTGCTGAATATCGCAACCTTAGAGTGCACATTTTTTATTCTTTACCTTCTGTATTTACTCCCAGTTTACCTTAGAAGCCATAATAAAAACTCACACTATTTCCCCCTGAACTCCCCGTGGCTTTGCTAATTCACTGTGCTTTTGCTTGTTTTTCCCTGCTTCGTTCTCTTTCTCCTTCTCTTGACTCCCCAATGCACATGATTGTTTTCTGGTTAGCCTGCAGCATGAATTTAATCAAAGCTCACTTTTTCATGCCGGCACCTCTTTGTGACGAGGGAGGGTTTAGGCCCACTTGGAGAGTGGAGGAGTGCAATTAGCTGAGACAAGGCTTGTTAATCTTCCCCATCTGAATACCCCCAACAGGTCTGCAACACCTTTTATTTCTAATCACACCTGCTGCAGAAAGACGGTTGAGGCTTTCACCCATGATGTAATTGAGCTTGGAAAGCTATCAAGGCTGTACTGATGTGAATGTTTACAGTGTAAGGTGTTGATGTGGAGAAGATTTGTTAAGATTATGCTCGCTTCAGATGCTAAAATGAATCGGCATCGACATTAGAAGGTTCTCTTTACATACAGTTTGTATCAGGGGAAAGACTTACACTCAGAGAGATATGTTCAAACTTGCTTTGAGATTAGTCCTGATTGATATGCCCTCCTGAACTTCCTCAACATGTGCTGAGGGTCAGCAGCAGGGTAGCATGTATCTCAGAAAGCCCAGAAGCAAAGCGAGAATATTCCAGCTTTTACTCGACATGAGTTTACTATCACTCCTTCAAATGGCCACATGTAGTTTGAATTATTAACCATATTCATTTGACCTATTTTGCACTGCACCACTTCAACATGATGTAGTATTATTCACATCAAATCCTCATGATATCAAAATGGACAGGTAAGAAAAAACCTCAGCATGTGCTCGATGAAAAAGCAATCTTTCAAACTACGCAAACTCAGGAAAGCAGAAGTAACTATTGATTTAAAAGTTTGATCTAGTGAGACTGCAGAGTGGACTTTGTAGAAAGCAACACACTGCAGCGGGAATTGTAATGGTTTCACAATGTAAGCTGTACTTCATGGCATCTGGGAATTATTCCGACACGAGCTCCACATAGCTTTGAAGTTCAAATAGCCTGCCATGTCTCATTGCAGTTGAAGAATAAAAAATTGGGATGTCTAGTAAAAGACGTTTTTATGTTTTGCAGATGTATTTGAGGCCAAACTGGATGGTCTGTGCTACTTATTTGCCTGTTTAGCAATGGGCTTAGTTGTTTGATTAACTTGAACTTCTGTATATTTTGCAAATGTAAAAGTATTTTTTTTTACTCAGATAAAGCAAATTCAATCCGGCGAGACACAATTTGAAGATTAAATGTTATTCATTACAACTTAATGAATAATGAATCTTGACAGAAATCTTTGGCGTCAGGACTCTATGGGGATAATTTTGTGAGCATAGAATGTGTGAATTTGGCAGCAGAAGAAATCCCCCTAGAGTCCAGACACTGGTGGTGGTGGTTGATGAATCCTAGGAATTAAAGACTTTACGGAGACCAGGTGGAGATGGGGAGGTGGAGGGGTGCACGCCATCAACGCAAGAAGGAACTAGCTTGAGAGAGACACATTTAAAAAGGTTTTTGAACCAGGCTGTAAACATGTCTTTTATTGCTGCAAAGATTGTCTTTTTTGAATTGGTGTCTATGTGGTTTCCGATGTTTCTGCAGCCAGCCTCAAGCTAACGCTCAATGAACACAGTTTATAACACTTCCGCATTGGCTTCATATTTTGAGACTGGAGGTTGCTGCTTGGTTCTTCAGTATGTACCACATCAGCATCATTGCATCTACTATATTCTTCCTCACATAGCACAACACAATCTGCATCTCAGCCAAAAGCCCAGGAGACACACTGCATGCTGAGTTATAGCATGTCAAGACTGACAGCTGGCCAAACCCCATTAAACCAGTCACCACATTCCTGGGGTCCACCGTTAAAGTTGACCTGATGCCCCTCAACATACACTAAACACAGACGCACACACACCATTTGAGAATGGCTTGTAAAACATGACAGATTTATCTTCTTTCCTCTCCTTTCTGTTTTGAGAAGGTGTTTACTGGACAAGCTATTTGGCTGGGTTTATGTGAGAGTACACACACTTTGAATACAGAGGAATGCGAGAGATACAAGATCTCTAGCTTTAACAAATTGACCTTGGCTGTGTGTGGTACTCATGAGCAATTTGACTTTACCTTATTGGAAAATTAGCTTGATGTCACCCAAAAAAGATATTTCATAGATGGAGGGGAACAATTAGTTTTAATCAAACCAGGGATATTTTTTCTAATTAACTGTCACTAGTATTAGTTTTCGCTTTGACTGCACCCCATGCTGAGTATCTTTGGGCATGTGTTTTGGATAACTGCCACTTACCAGCATCAGTAGCTTGGACTTGGGTTTAAACAGCATTCTGTTTCACACACAAGAACTGCAAGATAATTTTAGAAAAAATTCTGCACTGAGCAAAATCTTGTGTTAAGCTGCAATGGTGACAAGACAGGCAGAACACTTTGATATGTCGACGATGTGATGATATATGACTCATCTCCAATGCTCGAGCTACTTTGCTGTTGAACATTGCATTCACCACCAAACTGACAACAGTTAATCTGAGGGTAGCTTGTTGCTCGCTTGGGTCTCAACCAGTTGGCCAAATGGTGTAATTGCGAGGGAAATTTTTGCCAGGGCTCCGTGTTATAGGTCTAATATTAGCATGGTAAGTGAGAACACATGATGTGTACTGTATATATGAATAGTGGGGGGTTTTGTTAATAAATCTTACTGGATGATTCAATGTCAAGTTTTCCTTAACAATGAAATATACTACGGTAAAGAAAGCGTGTGGCTCGGTCCTTAATTGATCCTCAACTGTCTGCCTCAGTCTCACCCCACCGCAACACTAAAGAGCTCTCTCCCTCTCTTAAAGCAACAGTAACCTAACTCACTGCTGCAACAGCAATACCATACTGCTTTTAACAGTACTTAAAATCCACAAGAATTAAATCAAATTACTTTACTGAATTTTAACACACTTTAGAACTAAACTTATACAATGAAATCCCAAAATAGAGATTAACTCTCAACCCAAAATTATATGAATTATTTATTTACTTTTAACATGTATGAACGTAACTTGGCCCTTACATCTGTCTTGAAGAACATTTGTGTAGCCAAGACAGTTTTTGGGTGGATTTTTTTTAACCACCCTTCTCAAGTTGGTTTCCACTTACAATGTGGTGTTGGGTGCAGGAAAACGTAACCCCTGAGTCTTTAACATCGTTTTACATAACTACCCATTCTATTACCCTGAGGTGTTAACTTGGCTGTCTGTGTCTACTCCTCCTTGCACTACACACATGCACACACATGCACTGTAAAAACAGTAGCAGTGCATTCCAAGCAGGGTCAAAGCTCATCAGTAGCCCCATCCTTTCTTTCTCCCAAACTGCCTTCCCACCTCTCTCTCTCTCTCTCTCTCTCTCTCTCTCTCTCTCTCTCTCTCTCTCTCTCTCTCTCTCTCTCTCTCTCTCTCTCCCTCTCTCCCTCTCTCTCTCTCTCTCTCTGAGCCAACAGGTTGCAGCAGACCCACCCCTCTTTCTAAACTTTTCTGCGCTCCAGGAAAGAAAGTCTGTGCCATTCATCCTCTCTTACACACATTTAGACACACCTACCTCCTCTTTCACTCAGATACACACACAGAGATACGCTCATTGATTCTTATGCACCATTCAGTCCATTATCTCTGATAACACCCTCTGCAGGAATACAATACAATTCAGGACTTTTTTTTGGCCTTACTTGGATAAGAATTATCTTTGGTATTTTTGGGTATATTTTCCCCCTGCTGACCATCAAGAGGTCACCTGCATTGGGAAGATAATGATGATTCACTTGTGTGCAGTGGTAAGTGAGAATGTGTGGGCCCATTTTGGGGGTATAGTCAAAACCCATTACTTTAACTGCACTTTAATGCAGTGCTTTGTGGAGAAGTTTTGAGTTCTTGACTGCCCATGTACCTTTTGTTACAGGCTAAGTGTCTGGACTTGGGCCAACTATTTTTATACTGAGTGTTTACTGCTGCTCTTGACATCACAGCTGCTCATTTAACAGCATTACTTAAGTGATAAAGTACAGTAATTGCTGGAAACATGCCTGCACTTAGAGAGGTGCACTTTGAATCCACATTATACTCATGCACTAGAACTCCTGCTTGCATCAGTGTGTTTTTGTGTGTGTGCATGTGGCCTGCATCTCTGCAGAAGTTAACACACAGATTTGCACCTCCTAATTCAAAAGGAGCATCAATCAAATCAAAACTCACGTCAGCTGTAGTTTTTTTTCATGCATATGAAGTGCATACCAGGTTGTTTGTGAGACACTGGCAGGAGGTGAAAGTATGTAGAATTAATATGGGACTTTTCCCTCCCATGCATAGACTTGTCTGTTTTCCAGGACTGCAAACACAGAGTGGTAAAGTGGAAGTATGCAGCATTGGAGCTATGTCTAAAAGTGTGGTTCAACTGTAGATCTGATTGAATTGTAGTAATGACATCTCCTATCATACATTATACTCCTGAGCTGTGTGTGTGCGACTGTGTGCATGCCTTGTCACTGCTACCAGCTCTCACCTACAGGGATAATCTATCCTGTGAAGTGGTGAGGTGGAAAATGCCATTATGTAGAAATAGCTGACATGCAGTTTGACTTTCAGGGCATGTGATGTGTGATCCTATGTGTGTGAGTGTGTGAGGACAGGAGATAGGAAACAGAGACTGGGGAGTTTCAGGGCCAGAGACAGTAAAGTTCATTTCATAACATTATTTAATCCTTGCAGGGCAGTGATAAACTAAAGGCCTCAGATATAATACACACAGCTTCTCCTGGGAGAGGCTGCACAGAGTGTGTGTGATCCCAGCATGGTGTGAATGATGGGCTCAGTCTTGTGCTGTGTTGTTTGATGGGAGATCATTGCGACCAGGTTGTCTGTCTCTGGCAAAGAAATGTCTTTAGGTTCTGTTTGAATGAGCTTTCAGTTTTAGCGAGAGTTTACAGATTTCAGTGTCTTTATGTCAGCTGAGTCCATGACTGGCCCAGAACTAAAAATCTATATAACTTTCATGTTGTTTGCCATTACAGACACATTCCGTCTGCATTAAATAAATTACAATTTTTTAGCTGATCCCTTGACTTTTTATCAGGTGAAACTATCACACCAGTTTGCTAATTTTGTATGCAAACAAGCTAAATTATGATGAACATAGTTAACATTAAAGACTACAGGCTAAACACTGGCGTGCCATAATGATTGTTGTAAGTATGTGAGGAATGTTAACTAATGTATATTCTAATGTTAGCATATAACGTCAAACAACACTCAGGATGTACTAGGATACATCGCTGTTATTAAATCAATCAATCAGAATTTATTTGTAAAGCGCTTTTTATACAATGACATTGTAACACAAAGTGCTGTACATAAAAACAACTTAAAACAGAATCAATTAAGAAAAAGATCCCTGACCCAGCCCCAGCCCCTAAGGTTAAGAACACAATATATACAACAATAGTAATAAAAACAATAAAATTAAATAGATAAATAAAAAATAAAAAAGTAGCTGCTGAACGAAGTGAGGAAACGCTCTCATGATATCTTAATGAGGAAACACTGGAGGTTAAATAAGATGTTAAAACTCAACGCAGGAAATTAAAATCACCAAAATAAAATACACTTCTAAGATAATAAAAGACTAAAATATTAAACCACTAAAAGAAAATAAGATGCTATACTTCAAATAAATAAATAAATAAATAAATAAGTACATAAATAAATAAAATTGAATAAAAGTGACTACAAAGTTAACTATATGAAAAATAAATAAATAAAACTGTTATAAAAGTAAAACTCAGTTAAAAGCGAGACTAAAACGGCTACAAGGTTTTAGTTTGATGCTTTCAAATGAACTTTAAAAAATAGCTGATTTTCACTGTCATCCAATTGTTCTTACTGTTAAGTGCTAATTTGCTTTCATTATACTAACAGGCTAATCCGGGATCATGATCACAGTTAACATTAAAGCCTACAGGCTAAATACTGGCATGCCAGCATCATCATTTTGAGCATGTGTGAATGCTAATGTTAGAATATATAATACCCCGATACTAGCATAGATGACTACAATGTTTAAGTTTGATGTCATTAGGTGTTTGTTCCCTTTCAAATTAACTGCAAAAAACTTTAAATTTAAACCTTGTCATCCTGTGTTGTTCTCCCTGTTAAGTGTTAGTTAACTTTTATTATGCTTACAGGCTAAACCAGGATGATAGACACAGTTTACACTACATTTTTCTAGCTAAACCCTCACCTGACAGCATCATCAGTGTGAGCATGTTAGGATGCCAGTGTAAGCATTTCCTTCCAAATACTAGAATGGCTACACAGTTTTAGTTTGATACCATTAAGTGTTTGTTAGCTTTGAAAGAGACTGCAAGATTAGCCGATTTTCACCATGTCATCCAGTTGTTCTTCCTGTGAAGTGCAAGTTAGCATTTATTGTGCTAACAGGCTAAACCAGCATCATGAATACAGCTAACTTTAAAGCCTACTAGCTAAATACTCACATGACAGCATAATCAGTGTGAGCATGTTATTCAATTGTTAGCATTTACTTCCAAATGAAACATGGATGCTAGCATGCATGGCTACAACGTTTTACCTCAATTTAGTTTTGTTTGTTAGCTTTTAAATCAGAATCATTTGGATTGATTCAGTCACACAAACGTCAAGCAAAAACCAAAGGTCTGTTTCACTGCCTTTTTCCCATTGCTGAACATGAGAATCCACTCTGTGCTGCAGGAAACTTCTAACATCTTTAGTCTACAGTCACATGAAAAGAAAACACTTTCAAAGATGTAGCATCAAATTGAAAGTATCGTAAAACTCTGAGGTTCTGAACTCCTGCTGTTTTTCCGAGCATTCATGCAAACCTTTTATAAAGAGCCCTGCTGTAGGATTGATACAAGAAAGTAACTGTGTACATCTGCACTCACTGTCATTCATCAAAAACACACATTTGTCCGCTCTGCACTTCAGTAATAAGAAGATACATGCAGAGACAGATCTTAGATCCGCACTGGTATGTGAGGGGGAGAATGTAGGTTTTTGGCTGTGTTACATTAGAGTTCAAACCCTGCCAGCTCTCACTTCCATCTGCACAAGTTTTAAACTCGTCAGCCTTAAGCTATCCTGGCTTTGCCAGACCAGGTGGTCAAATCAAAATGAGGAATTTTTCTGTATCTCAAATTGTTTCGCATTGATCTGATTTATTATTTATGTCATTAATAAATATAATTTATAGCTTTTATATGTTGGCATGAGGAAACATTGGCTGTGATGTATTAACAGAAGATTGGACATCTTGAAAGCCAAGTGAAATCTGTTAGGTTTCCATCTTATGTAGAGAAGTTCAGTGTAGGCAGATTTGTCTTTGATGTTCTGCTTATGAATTTGCACATGCACATGCACACACACACGCACAGAAACTTGGACACACATGCACGCCTGTTTGAAGATGTGTGGGGGTTAGGAAGCTAATGTAAAACATAACGGCTCGAACCATTTCCTAGATCACAGTAAATGCGTGGAGCGTGTTGCTCTCTGATGAGGGTTCATTCATTTCAAATGGGCTAATCCTTTACTGCTGCATGATTCCTTTGCCAGTGCATTGCTCGCTGATTTAAGTGTTGGATTTACTCTTCTGAGGCACTGATTATGAAACTGAATGTTGTGGTAGCTTGTTCTGTTGATACATTTTAGCCATTCTCAGTACACACTGAAGCTTTAAACACCAACACCGGCTGCAGGATCCTAGAGCTGCATTTGAAGTGGTTCATTAAACAGCACAGATGCAGTAAAGATACTAACATGAGTTACTACTATTGCAGTATACTTCCACGGTTGCTTTTAAAATCTCACCTTCCAAGATAGTCTCCATGGATATGGACATGATTACCTGAACTTACTGGATTTTTTTGCCAATTCAAAAGCTGTAGCCTCAGGGCCAATCTCTTCCATGTTAGCCTGCAGATTCCTCTTTCTGTGCTGTCAGAATAGAGGAGGGATTTCTGTATCCCAGAGCTTGACTGTACCTCCATTTATTCACATGGACAGTTAATTTTGGCCTTGCATCCAGATTCAGTGACAAGGGTTATCTGTCTAAATGTTGTCCTGTCCTGCTGCCACAACTTCGAGCCTAAAGAACATCTCCATTCGCCATATCAGGGATTGTACTCTGATAATGTCCGATTCCAAAGTATTCGTAAAAAGGAAGCTTATTTTTTTTAATGAGTGACTTAGGTCTTGCTTCCTGCTCTGAAGAAAAGCATGTTCCTATAACAGTGTCACAGCAAGGCCACCACATTTTGTGTCACCAATGTGTGTGATTGGGTTTCTATCCATTGAGTTTAAATAAGCAGTTAATTCACTTTGTGCATCATTTGTTCCATTAACAGCAGCAATTTGCACTAGCTCCATCATGTTGCAGACAAATACGAACAACCAAAACACACAAAGATACTTCAGACATAACAGAGAGCAGATTGAAACTGTATCAGACACAGTTGTTGCATGTTACAGCAGATTTGCCATGCAGGGAGCTACATTTTTTGACCATGTGCAACGCAGTATGCACACACATCGGAAGCGATTAGCCATGCTATCTCGGTCTTACTCCTGTAAATAACCATCTCCACAGTGTGAATTCAGGGCATGGCAGGTCCTTAGGGAGTTTGGTTAATCCTCTGTCCAGAGCAGGTGCACGTGCTTTTTCTTCTTCACTCTACTTGAATTTATAGATCAGTAAAATGCATCTCACAAGCTACTTTGACAGAAAGCTTTCTATTAACTCCTGATTTGATTTTCATGTCCCAGCATAGAGATTGAACAGAGTGATCAAATATGTTGTGACATTGTCAATGAAACTTGCTCAAGAAACAAAACAAAGCTTGATTCAGCCTAAATCAGAACTTGGCAGCCTTCATGAGCTATCATTTTCAAATCATGAAGGGTTTTAGCTTTTCAGTAATGTAAATTGAATGATGAGAAACTGAAGCTTATTCTCTAGCGATAATAAACATCTCTGCATTTACAACTAAGTGGCTGGGAAAGCAGATATATGTGTCAAATCTTTGTTGTCATATATATGTCATATATATTTTTGTATTGTCTTTTTAGTTCACAGTGTATCCCAGAAATTAAGTTTGTAACCTTTAAAAGTTTTATTTATATGGACATGCCAAAGCATTTCGAAGATATGGTCTGGCTGGTGGAGCCATATGACTGACATTAAACTTATTATGCTTACCAAACACACTTTGAACTTACTTATAAAACATCAAAGATCCCTCAGGTCAGTTGGTTTGAAGCAGACACTTATGGCTCTGGGAAGTTCAATGACTCTTGTGTTGTTGTTAATGTGGTATAGAAAAAGAGATGTGGATCAATCGACTTTTGAACATCAGATAACTAAGTTTAACTCAACTCCATGATTTGAACACTTGCAAATAAATCAGCATATTAAAAGCTAAAAGATATGACAGAAGGCACGTCTGAGAAAAGTAATTCAACATGCACTTTAGTTTTGTAGTTTAACCCATGTTCCATCTGTTGTAATGGAGGAGGCAGGTTCTAAGACCTGTTCTGTATCCAGTGAACACGGTGAGCTCTAAAAGTTTTGGCTGCATCTTGTGGGAGCTGTTGTGCCATCCTTGTTTTTATATAGTTATGTATGGTTGCACCCTGCATTATGTTCATTAAACTGCATTATGTTCATTAAACTACAAAACCCAGGCCACAAAGTCGAGCTTGGCTGGCAAAACATCAGCTGCTCTGAACTCCAGCCCTGATCCGCCTGCCTTCTCTTCCTGCTTTGTTCCCCGCCTCCACCCTAGCTCCTCCGTTCTACTGTGTCTGATTTTACCTGTGGCATATGTATTGTCACTGATGTTCGCTCTGTTCTGTACACTGGGGGTCTTTGCTGCTGCTCTGCCTGCCTTGGATTTAAACTTTCTAGACTGACCCGCTTGAATGAAGCCTTTTAAGGGATGTTTGAAGCTTTGCGCGCCACCAGACATTTTATCTTTGATACAAGCTCCGACACTCCGACACACCTCATCAAACATTTAGGGTAACTTTACTGAACTGTTGCTTTTTCAGGAACCACAGCATTAAACAAGTTGACAAGAAAAATCCTACCCTGGGATGGCAATATGATACAACTGTGTAGTTTAAAGTGAAAGTACAAAGGTGTTTTGACGATGGCTCTATCTCATTGTAAAATAAAAGCTAGGTGCAAGTTTTCAGGTTGAGTTGGGAAGGAACTCGGTCATCATTGTAAGATTGGGGTTAAAGCTTTAAATGTATTTGTATGTCTATGATGCTTGGACTCTCTGATGGCTGTTTTTAATGGCTGGGTTCATATTGGACAGTTTTAAAGCCCTTTTGATGCTTTTATTTCCTTGGTTGAGTTGTAAAAGGGTTTACAGGGAGCACTCTGCCAACAATAAACTTATCACGGTACACTGGCTCCCATAATTACATTATCAATAGATAAACAAACAAGAAAATGATTAGAATGCTTTAAATTTATGGAAAAAATAGAAGATGTCAATATTTAGTGCTGCTGCTTCCCTTCAAAAGAAAGACATCTTTCTTTGTACATTAATTTATTTAACAATGTCAGTGAAGATATTTATAAAAAAAATGCACAACTTGCAAAAGCTACCTTTTTCAAATTAAAAACCACTGATTAGGTTTTGTCTTCAAGTGCCTCTAATGACTTTTTTTCCCTCTCTCTATTCATCTGTATACTTTCAGATAAGAGGAAAGAATTGATGATTGTGGAGTGGAACTCAGGAAGGGGATTCGAGACGAGTAGAACTGGGAGGAGGAGCAGGTGATTGAAGGAGGAAGAGGAGGAAAGTAAGAGTATGGGACGCTCCTCTTTGTGGATCTTTCTGCTGTCCCTTTCTCTCTCCCATCAAAGCGTCACAGCACAAGCTGAAGGTACAGTTGACTCTCCTATTCCTAAAAATCAGCCTGTAATTTATTCTGAATTTTAGTCTGTGACTCATTCTCTTGTCACTTTTTTCCCCATGTGTTTTCAACTTGTCCTTCTCGAATACGTGTTAAATTCAGCCTTATGTTATGATTTCTTGCTAAATTCTGAGTTAAAACCATATGTCTGATTGTCAGCTCCTATCTATGACTCAGATGACTCAGATGCTTAGCTCACAGCGAGGGTAGGTGCTCAATGAACACAGTCTGTTCGAGTGCTCCATCAGTAAGCCTGCACACATGGATTGGTACACGCAGAAGACACTAACCCGGCTCCATTTTCTCTCACCAGACTGTGTCTAGTCAGGGGATTCAAACATCTGCTCACCTCCTGTACAGTACCGCACTCTATCTGCCTGCCTGTCAAAAAGCATTCCCCCCCTTAGATACAGAGCCTCACCCTCAGGTGCTATTGGATGTCACCAAAAGGTCAATCAGCCAATCAAAAGTTTAGATTTCCTCCACCTGGGATGTGGTTGGCAGAATGTGAATGGTAAAGTTGTTGGGCAGAGTTACAGGGGGATAAAAATAGCCCAAGGCCATATGTGAAGCTACTGCAGCATGTTTATAAGTGTTAATCTTAATTCACATGCACAGAAACACACAGAGGGTTGGTAATACTTAAATCAATCTCATACTGCACACTAGTTGCATGTTGAGATTTATCATCCAACTTTGCAGCTTTATGGAGCTTCTCCCTTCATGAAAGTCATTGGTTTTGTTTTGTCAGCCATCATTTTATTGTCAGGTGGTCACAAACAGGACTCAAAATGAATGCTTGTGATGCTTTGTATCTGTGTTTGCTAACAGCCTACAGTCATGTGTTGTCACAATGATCAGGAACGTTGGATTTAACTGGGACAATTTAGGCGAGTGCACCCAGACCTTAAAGTAACAGCCTGTAAAGTTGAAGAAAACTTTCGTACCCAATTCATTTGATTAACTTAGCATGATATGAAACTGCACCCATGTAATGAGTAATGTGGCAGTTTTGTTGGAACTATCAATCAATCAATCAATCAATCAATCTTTATTTATATAGCACCAAATCACAACAAACATTATTTCAAGACGCTTTTCCAAACATAACAGGTCTACATCATACTCCATGTTAAATTATTAACAAAGACCCAACATCAAGACAGTCTCAGTATTACCTCATCTCAATCCACCATGAGCATTGCACCTTGCAGTATTTAGCTAGTTACAGCAGCATGGAAAACTTCCTTTTAACAGGCAGAAACCTCAAGCAGAACCAGACTCATGTTAGACAGCCATCTACCTCCACCCGAGTTGGGGTTGGAAAGAGGGATAGAGGAAATTAAAAGAGAGAGAGAGATGATAGTGGTGAGACGGATAGTAGTAGTTGTAGTCGCTGGCACGTCTGTAGCAGTTGGAGTCTGGGACGTCCACAGCAGCAGGACGTCTACGGCAGCGACTCAGAGGAACCTACGAGACAAGGGAGCTCAAGGACTCCAGAAAGGTCTATGGTTAGTAACTTTAATGGGACAGAACTAGTTGTTGCTGTGCTTGTGGAGTGACCTAGATTAGTTCTGGGTTTTAGATCGCATCCGTTTTGTATGAATTAAAAATTGTGAAAACTTAAGAACTGAAAGAACAGATTCCTAACTTGTGCTGGAACCATTAAAGGATATGTGAAAACAGGGATAGGCATGATAGCTTGATCATTTTGCAGTTCAGCATAATTAAATTTTAGCTGATGTGTTAACAAATGCTTTTAACACTTCAAGCACAGACAAGGCAACATGAATAGCATTGGGTTCAAGGGAAATGTCTCACTCTTTGGTTGCTAAACTCTTCTTCTTGTTCACCCTAACTTTTTGTGTCTGCCATTTGTGCTGTGTTGGAAGCCTTGCAAAACACCAAAATGTTCAGTACACTTGAGGCAGGGTTCAGAATTTGATGTGTACAATACATAAAAGGCTACGATTCAGATCCCAACAATATGTGCTAACAGGGTGCAGAAACAACAACCAGTTCAGAATCATCCCCTGTGGTTGAGCCCGGCCCTTTAGTGTCAGCCTGCTGATTAGAAATAGCCTGTTTGGACCTCTCTTGCTTTGTTTTCAGCTACATAAACAGCATGAAATTCAAATAAGGACCACAACATCTGAGTAAAGAAGTAGACAGAGTTGCTTATTTATGGGGCGAGTACATGGCACTGGAAACAAACCCTGGGGGAACGATAGTCTATTTGTTACAATGACTGCGTGATGTGTTGCCAATATTTGGGTTTTCCATCATTCAATATTCCTTCCTCACACTTTGTAGCTTCACTTACCAATTACTGCAGTTTCTTCTCCTTCGCAGAGCAACTTTTACATTAATTTCTCTTGATAAAATCTGAATCTGATGGCCTTTGACTTTCTTACACCAGTCCTCTCTCTTTTCTCTTGATCTTGTTGGTCGCTGATTGCAGTGGTGCATCATTATTCCTCGGACTGTTTCTTTCCTGGCAGAATTTTCTGCAGCGTTTGCTATAGCCACTGAGCTACATCTAATGCGTAAATCAATGGTGTTCCAGCACAGAGGTGTACACAACCTTTGAGATATCAGCATAGATAACCTTCAAGAAAAGCATTCCTAATCCCTCAGCATGGGCTGTCTCTTTATCCTCGGCATGTGGGTCTCACCTGCCAGCGCAGACGGACGGACTTTTGGATAATTGATCTTGTTTTTTACCTCAGATTGTGTCTGCCTGATGGAGAGCAGCCTCCAGTTGCTTCCTTGTTTAAGTCTGTGAAATCTGTGAAGTAGAGAATGTAGTCTTGTAAATCAAACAGCCACAAGTGTATGCAAGGGCTTGCTACCTATTTGAGATTCAACTCAGGACTTTGTTGTATCTTGTTAATTTGTTTTTGGGATGAAATAAAGACACACAATCTTCCATTAAGGAAACAATAGTTGGTCAACCCCAGTCGTGAAGGCTCCAAAATGGCATCCCCAATGATATTTTGTTTCCTTGGTGTGTTGCCAAAGTTGTATAGGTGTGTGAGCAGGAACATAATGTCAGGTCGCTGTGGGCTGGAGACATATGTCACCCCCAGTGAATCCTGGGATTGCAGCCAAAGGAAGAAGGGCGAGATAATAGGGGCGAGAAGGCTGTGTAATGAAATAGAGGCTAGCAGAGAAGCTGAGTTATCACTTACAGAACAATCAGCGGTGCCTATCTCTTATTCACTAGCCTAATCAATGCTGTCGTCACTGTGCTTTATTGCATATGTAATGCCAGAATATTGACTCAGGGGGCTTCTGCACACGCAGCAGGTTTCTGTATGAATCCAGTACAGTAGTGAGGATGTATGAGGGGATGTATACTATGCAGGAGCTGATGTATGTATGTGTGAGTGTGTGCTTTTCGTTGCTGCATCAGAGCAGCTTTTTTAGTGTGTCTGGCTTTTAACTTAACGCATTAAAATGCGTCTGAATCCTGCCAAACGCAGCAGATCCTTATGTTAAATGCGATTGTTTGCTCGAGCGAGGGGACTGACCCTGATTTTTGGGTGTGTTTACCTTATTATTCTAAGCGTTCCTCATCGCTGTACTAAAGTTTTATTGCTGGAGTGCTCAGAATATTGATAGTCTCTTTGGCTAACTTGTGTCTCATTAAAAATTCATGGGGATTTGTGTGGGGCTTTGGCTGCATGACAGGAGCGAGAGGATGGGAAAATGCCAACACGATGGAACAACACTGCTATCTGGTGGCAAGTGATGGAACAAAACAAGGAGTGGAGGATCTCGAATGTTCACTCATGCGTTCTGCTGAAGGTATTTATGCACTCTTTAATCTCTCCTTTGTTCTTCCCTCAGCATGCAGGACGGTGGTGCAGGCAGACATTGTGTTTCTGGTGGATGAGTCATGGAGTGTGGGTCAGACCAGCTTCTCCAGCATCAAAGACTTCATCAAGACGATCATCTCCTCATTCCAGGACAGTGTGATGGGAAGTGAGGGGATCCGCTTTGGAGTCACTGTGTTTGGGGATGTCCCGAGGTGAAAATTGAACACCAAACCAATCATTAAATATCATAGCAACACAAAAGAAAGACCTTTTTTATTTTTACCTCTTTTCTTTGAAGAAGTCTTGTTTAACTTCACCACAGTTGATAGACACAATAAGCAGATCAACAATTCTCTCCTCTTCTTTTTCTGTTTTGCAAAGAGCATTTTGAATTGAACTCCTTTCATGCCATATAATTTCCTCCCTTGCAGGATGCGGATTGCTTTGACAGACTACAGCTCCCAAGAGGAGGTGCTCAGAGCCGTCAGAGACCTCCCTTACGAGGGCGGATCAAGGAGGATCGGTGATGCCCTCCAGTTTCTGGTTGACACTGTGTTCAGCCCTGCCATCAGTCGAGACCATGCCCCAAAGGTGCAATGCTTCAACCAGGGACATGTGAAAGCCTGCCTGTCTCTGGTCACCTTGATCCAGAAAATTTCTATTGCACACATAAAGTTTAAGGAACACTAAGCTGATTCCACTTACTTTAGGTGATATCAGGTCCTCAAACTTCTTTTATGCACATTAAAACTGAAGGGCTTCAATCTTTTTAAGTGTATTACAAAATATGAACATGCAAGCAACAAGGATTTAAGAGTACAGCCCACAAGTACAGAGTACAGCCCACAATGCAAAGATGCATAAATTGTATTGTGAGAATTGAAGCCAATGCGGAAGTGTTAAAAACTGCAGTTCAGTGTGTCCGCTTGAGGCTGGCTCCAGAAGTACCGGGAACCACATACACACCCATCAAAAAAGCCAATCATTGCAGCAGAAATAAACATGTTTACAGCCTGGTACAAAAAACAAGTGTAGTCTGGATAGCTCATCGGCACACACTGTACGAGGAGTTAATTTTTTCATACCGCGGAAATTTCGAAGATATTAAGATTACTAGTTTTCCATTATGAGATGGACAGCTGACTTGATTTACAGGTGGGAACATGGTAGCTGTTGGCTAGGAGGCTCAAAGCCCGCCTCTTTACCTCACACTAGCTCGACAGCGCTTAGATTGAGTTCAGCTTTTCCGATATGGCTCCTGCCGACAATTGGCTTCAAAACAGCGCTTCAGAAACAAATGGGTGACGTCACGGAGACTACGTCCATTACTTATACAGTCTATGATACTGACCAGTCTAGTCACAGCCTCCTAGAAAGCAATGATATCTAAAATGCTAGTGTTTGACCCTTAAACTACATGCAGTATTCAGTAGAATCAACTGAACTTGTCTTAATGAAAGTGCTTTGTCAAATATCTAAATGCCCTTCCAGCTGCTCTCTGTTTCTGTCAGCTAAATTTCCTCACAGCCTCACACTGTAGTGCCGCCTCAGAATAACACAGCTGGTTAGCATTCCAATCATCTCTCTATCTCTGAGTGTGCGTGCGAATCATCTTGCAGCAGCAGCAGCAGCAGTGCACTTGACGTGGGAAGGCAGAGAATTGAGGATTAGGCTGATATATTGAATCGTACAGCCGAGGCACATGCAGAAAGCAGCTACATTCTCATATTGATACTCTGCAGCCCTCCTGATTCATTCACTGACTGTGGGTTGAACTTTGAGTGAACTGCGTAAATTTTCCATTATGGGCAAATTAGCAGTCTTGGTTGCAGGGCGGCATCCCTGAATTTGACTTTGTTTGATTTATTAATCATGCATTTAATTATGAGTTAAACCATGTCAAAAGTCTGTAGAGAGGATTGAGCATAAAAATGTTAGCAAGGAGGTTCTTCTAATCCTCAATTGACAAAACTCCATTGATGCAATCCATAGATTTTAAGTACAACCAAGCACATTTCTCCAAAGATTTCATTCTTTCCAAAACAATTTTGCAGTAAAATTACATTTTTGTATTAAATCCATGCAAAACTGTTAATCAAGGCATTATATTACATATTACAACATCTTTTTCTGTCTTCTGCTGCACAGATTGCCATACTGATCACAAATGGACCCTCCGAGGACCAGTTTGATGTTGCAGCCAGAGCGGTAGCTGACAATGGGATTTCTCTTTTTGCAGTAGGTGAGTGTAAAAACTTGTGAATTCTGTCAACATCCTCACTGCAGCGTCCTCTCAGATTTCTATCCCAGCTCTGCCGGCTTATCTGAAGTGTTTGCAGTTAGAAATTCATGTCCTGTACATTTGAATTCATTGGATTCAGTGTGGGTATTTGTGAGTGTGTGTACAATTCTACTTCCTTACTGTGTGGGTGTACTCATGCAGGGTTATGTACGCACACACATGCCAAAATCTACTAAATATGTATGTATGAATAAATGACTGTTTAATCCAGATTATGCTGTATATGTGCACTTTTAGATACTGTGTGTACATCAGCAAAGCTACCTTATCCTACACATTTCCCCTTCCTCTTAAACACACACTGCTGTTTATGTACAAGTTTACTTACACTAGCCTCGCCCTCTCTACTCTACACACACACACACACACACACTCATAAGCATACACATCCACAACTTACTCCTCTCAGCTGGGAGCGCTGCAATAATTACTGCTCATTAGCGGGTGGTGTGCTAATCGCAGCCATTTTTCATTAGGCGATTCGGTGTCCCCCACTCACACCTCTGACACTGAGGTCTGCTCCTCTCGTTTATCACTCACGCAGAGAAGCTCCACATACATCTTGTGTACCGGAGCAAAACAAATATGCCTGTGGAGTGTGTGTAGGATGGACAACACATATATATCTATATAGGCCGATATAAATCTTCTGTGTATTTGTCTCGCCATGGTTCTCATTTCACGTCATTTCAACTCTCTGATAAAACACATGTGACACAATTTCCCACTTCTGCATAATATCTTTAACATCATATCTTTATTTTAAGACCTTTGAGGTCCAGTTAGGGTTTTTATCAGGTGCTCGTTTCCTCCCACTTCCATGATTCAAGGATCTAACAAACACACATAAGGCAATAATTGGACAAATGCACCAGAAAGTGCCTGACAATGCCTGATTATGTCTACAATGTGCATAAGTATGGACTCTTACATGTTCACAGGACTTCAAAAGAATTACTCAAAATGCTACAGCTCCCCCTGGTGGTGTTTGTGGGAACATATGTTGAGACATGCAAAGATGAAAAACAATGGAAAGACACCTTATAACTATAGCTTTGTAGTTCACTTATTTTTATTGTGTTCTAATAAAGTAACAGACAGCCTAAGGTACACAAGTCCTGTCATACATGTAGTGTACCTGATTTCAAATGCTTATTCACATCCGCCTTGACCAAATATCAGTGGATTATGCAAACCATTCATCTTGTCTTTTATTTATTACCTTTTTTTATTTTACGATCCTGTGACCAGGTGTTTGGGGATCTGATGAGTCAGAGCTGAGGAGGATTGTGTCAGAGCCTCATGAGGAGCATCTATTGCTGGGCACTCACTACTCTCTCCTGGAAACCCTCCTTCCAAAGCTGTCCCGCAGGGTGTGTTTTTCTGCCTCTGAACCACCTCGTCCTGTGAAAACCGACCAGCCGGGTGAGCTTATATCAAAACACACTGAAGAACCGAAAAGTTCTACACATATAATGTATATTTCCTAAACTGCGTAACTGCCCTTGTACTCTTAGCTTTGTATTGATGCATTAAATATCAAACTGAAGCTTTTGTCTATTGCTACTTTATTTGTGGGAAATTAGACCCCCTATTAAAAGCTTTAAATAGATCCTTTGGGTCACCCCTTTCCACACATCCAACCATTATGAAAATGTTTACTGAATATATATAGATGTACATTTATGATGATGTGTGTGAATAAACTAAACAAGAAACAAGAGAGGGTAAAATGTTCTAACTGCATTATTTTTTCCGTCTCATCCCTCTTTCTGTATCTTTCCTCAATTCCAGTCAAAGTGCCTGTGGTGGGTCCCAGGGACCTGCAGGTAAGCGAACTGGCCCACAGCTCCCTCAGGCTGACATGGACTCAGGCCACAAGTGATGTCACCGGGTATCGTCTCCTGGTAACCCCTCTCAACTCTAGAGGACACCTCCTCTCCCTGCAGCAGAGACAGGTAAAGAATAATCCTTCCACCCCTCCATCTATCTATCCATCCATCCATTCATTTTCTTATGCTTATCTGAGATTAGGTTGTGGTAGCAGCAGGCTTAACAAGTCGAACCAGACATCCCTCTTCCCAGTAACGGTTCCCAGCATCTCCTAGGGGATTCCAAAGCATACTCAGGCCAGAGTCATATGTAATCCCTCCAGTGAGCTTTGGGCCTACTCCAGGGTCTCCCCTCTGAGTTGCATGTGCCTTAGCTTACCTTGGATCTGATTTCACATTGACAGCAAACCAGTTCAGGACTGAGGAGTTGATGCAATTCACTATCTGTTTCCTGCAAATGAAGCTAAATTCCCAGTCAGCTCAAAGCTCAAAGACTTCAATACAAATTAAAAAGAAACCTTGACATCGTCTGAGCTCTGATGTAGCTTTTTAAAATTCTGATAAACGAATACGAGTCAATGTAAACTCAATATATATCTGTCTAGCCTCAGCAATTTAACCTTGTTTTAGTGAGTGACGTAGGTTTCAATTTCTTGTTCAGAGCAATAATAGGGAGGTGTGATTCTAGGCTGAAGATGAAAGATTAGGAATAATGACTGATGTCACACATGCATCTATGACTCCTTCCCTAGCATGACTATGTTTCCATCCATTGAAACAAAGATCCATTTTCCTCAAATAAAAACATCCTGCGCAGTATAAACTCAGTTCTTAAGGGAGCTCAAAACCCTCATCTGTACAGCTTTTCATTGAAACTGCAAGTCACCTCTGTGACCAGCACTGAACCAAAATTTACTGAGTCATCTCTCACAGCAGCCTAAGCTATTTGTGCTGTTCCATCTGTGTTACTCCCTAAAGCCCACGACAGAATGAATTAATGGGATCAACATGAACAGTGGTGTCAGCATGAATCTTAATTTCTGCTTGTATACATGTGTTTCTTCATGATAATGCTGCAGTTTTACCCTTGACAGAGACAAGAAATGATGTAACCAGAAGGGGAATATATTTGTTTTTGCATTGTGTTACGAGGCACAACAGCTGCCTAATTTCAACAAACTAAAAAAGCGGGTTTTGAACAGACGTTTTGGAAGAGCATAAGGATGCTGATGGTACACTGAGACAGACATTTGTTTTGGAAATGACTCCAAAGCGTCCTTGATTAATGATATTTCTTTCCACTTTAGTCTCTGTCTCATTCTGTCTTCCTCACACAACTATTCTCGTTCTCCTCTCTTCTTTGTTTGGAACAGATCGATTTGAAAGCGGATGTGAGCTCCACACTCGTGACAGATCTGAGTCCTAAAACAGAGTATTCCCTCACTGTCTATGCCATCTACCCCAGCCTCATTGGGGACTCGGCGACAATCACCGTCCAGACCAGTGAGTGTTGAACATCAGCCATGCATCTTTTTAAAAAATGCACCAATACTTTTGGATTTCACTGAACGATATTCTGTCTTTCAGCCCCTTTGCCTCAGGTGTCAAACTTCCGTGTGATCGAGGAGGGTCTGTTCTCTCTGCGCGTGGGCTGGACACCTCCTTTAGGGAAGCTTGAGGGGTTTAAGATCTTCATCCCAAGAAGTATGTTAGAGTTTAACCATGGAGTATTAATTATTGTTGTTTCAGACACATTGAAGGACAGTATGGAAATGTTTTGAAGTATTTAAAGATGCACCTCCTTTGAATTTCAGATAAAAACGTTGATAAAGATGTAAGGATGTTGTATCTCCCCCTCTAAATAACTTTCCTCTTCTAAACTTAAAGCTTCAATCATCACGGGAACAAATTATTTTGCAAGTAAATGCTCAGTAATTAATTCCCCTGGTTTCTGTTCTGCAGCAAACCGACCAGGGTTTGCCTATGAACACCTGCTTCCTGGAGATACCTCCTCTCATGTGATCGACAGCCTGGAGGAAGATAAGAAATACATCGTCAGTATTTATGCTGTTTATCCTCAGGGACCAGGTGAACCCATTTCAACAGTAGGCAAGACATGTAAGTGCATTATAGATTAAATCTAAGTTTCATCAGAATCTGATGGTATGTTGTTGTACCACACTATAGCCACAGGAGGGTGATGTTGTTGTAGAAAAACAGCAATTACATTCAGTAAGACTGTCATTCATTTTTATGTCACGCTGCACTAGAGATATACAACTCCAGGGCATGTAAGTGGTTAATATTTGCTCATGATACCTGGTTAGAATTTTATACAATGGTGTTTATTATCATTTTTTCCTCTCTTTTACTTGTTACTGTGATTTTGTTCATGATTACATTACACAGAGCATAAACATTTTTAAAAGCAAACTCATCACCTACTTTTTTAGTCTTGCTTTTAACTGAGTCTTATTCAATCTTACCTTATTTTCTTTATCATCTAGTTCACTAGTCACCTTTGAAGTATATAATTTATTATTTTATATTATTATAGACAGTTATATTATTTATTCAGTTCTTTTTTATTATTATTTTTTTTAATGTACTTATTGTGAATTATTGTGATTATCTCTCAGCATTTTAATATTTTTTCTATTTTATTTTGATATATTTACTTTTAGTGTAGCATCTTAGTTTGTTTTACTGGTTAAATGTTTCTATTTTATTCAACCTTAGTAATATTATTTTATTTGGTTAATTTGATTTCCTATGTTGAGTTTTAACATCTTACTTTACCACTAGTGTTTCCTCATTAAGACATCATAACAGCGTTTCCTCAGTTCATCAGCAACTTGTTATTATTATTGTTATTATTATCATTATTATAAGTAGTAGTAGTAATAGTAGTAGCAGTAGTAGTAGTATTAGTAGTATTTTTTTATTATTATTTTTATTATTATTATTATTATTATTATTATTATTATTATTATTATTACTATTGTTGATGTTGTTTTTATTATTATTATGAATATTATATGGGTCTTCTTATTTTTTTGTTTTGAATTTGTTCTATTTTATCATTCTTATGTACAGCAAATGATTAGATTAATTATTGTCTTCTTGCATGTGTGTGTGTGTGTGTGTGTGTGTGTGTGTGTGTGTGTGTGTGTGTGTGTGTGTGTGTGTGTGTGTGTGTGTGTGTGTGTGTGTGTGTGTGTGTGTGTGTGTGCTCCACAGTAAAGCTTATTCCGGTAAAGCAATTCCTAGTCCAAAACGCTACTACAGACACCGTCCAGGCGAGGTGGGCGTCAGTGAAGGGTGCCACAGGATACCGTCTGACATGGGAGGCCCCAGGTACAGTTGTTTAATCTTTATTCAAGTTTATTCAGAAGTATACCTCATCATCACAAAATGTTAAATGTGTATCTTTTTATTTTCTTCCAGATGGTGACATAGAGAACATAAACCTTGGTGACACCTTTAATTTCTACATGATCCAGGGCTTAAAACAAGGCTCCGAATACACCATCACCATTAACCCTATCTTTGGAGACACTGAGGGGCCTATCACCACCGCCACAATCAAAACAGGTAACTGAGATGCTTGCTTAGACATCCAGAAATAAATGATCTGGTGATCAAGACTAGATTTTAAGCTTTCTATCTCTCTCTGTGTGTCAGTGGAAAGCAGTGCAGTGCAAACTTTAAAGGTGTCTGCTGTGAGCACAAGTGCTGCTGTCATCTCATGGAACAGTGTCCCTGGAGCCACAGGATACAGACTTGCATGGGGACCCACTCCAGGTGATTAACCCATTCACTTTGTATCTCTGTTTGTCTCTAAAAGTTTGTCCATTCAGTGCAAAGACCTGGTTCCTGTAGTGATACACCCCACACCTTTTGCTTTATAACAATGCCTTAATAACTTACAAATAGAGCCTGATAATATAAATCTGCTACCTCTGGTGCTGTGCATTTGCTTTTATATGCATGCATGTCCAGGTTTTTCTGATCTCGGCTTGACATGAGCCTTTGAAATACTTCTGCTTTTACAACAGACGAGGATGTGACAGGTAGCATGTGGACTCTTTTTGATGTAATACAGTATTGTTTCCAGAGTTTGAGGCTCTGATGCTGTGCCATAGTTGACAGTCACACCAGGACAGAGAGGAATAATAAATGAAAAGAAAGATTTCTGTAACTGTACTCTGCATGTTTCTACTGTTTTCAGAGTTTGTTGGTCGGGACAGGCCAAGGCAGTTGGCTCTTAACGGCAGCACCACAGAGCACAAACTGAAGAACGTAGCACATGATACTGAGTATGTGCTGACTCTGTATGTGCTCTTTGGACCTGCAGTGGGGCCTGGAATCAGTGCTACCTTCAAAACTTGTGAGTACAAATATTCATCACGTGTCTTAACCACACAAAATACATCTCAGGTGTAGCATTTGTTCTAGATTATGCAGAATATTTTTGTCCTTTTTGTAGTAGAATCACCTTATTAGTCAAGAGAGATCCATACAAAGTCCAAATATGAAGTGAAGTCATCGTTTTTACACCTTGTTTGCTCTTCTTTGACAAACCTTTACAAACACTTCAACATTACTGCAGTAGTTGAAGACATTAAACCACTGGAGGTCAGCAAACACAAGACTTTCAGCTGCTTTAAGTTGCTCAAACAGACACATGCCCTGGATAAACTTGAGTGCAAACTTGAATCAGGTTCCACTGAGCAACTTTCAGTCCAAGATATTTATAACTATATGAGTTAACTCAAAACCTTGCTAAATCACAGTAACTAGATTGAGCAAGAATATTTTATCGGCTTTCTGCATCTGATGATTTTTGAACAAGAAGAAAAACAACCTTTTTCATGTCACATCTTCTCTTTCAGCTCCATTGGGGTACGTGTCAAACTTCAAGGTGACCGCCTACACCAGTACCTCCATCGATGTTGAGTGGAGTCCCATTGTTGGGGCCACTGAGTATAAACTCACTTGGAACACAGGTGAAACATTAACCTTTATATTCCCTGATCCACCAAAGTCTTTGGACTGGTCAAATTTTATTTTTCAGCCCCTCTCAGTCAACCTGTTTGCCCGTATTGAGCTGAAAAGTGTATAGGAATGGAGGGAGTGGTTTGAAATTCCTGCATTGTTAGTGATATCGTTGTGTGTAATTGAGCATACTGTTTGTGCCTTGCTTACAGGTGACAGCAGCCCTCAGTCCAGTTACCTGGACCGCAGTGTCCTCTTCCATCGCATTGAAGACCTGAACCCTCAATCCACCTACACTATTACAATCTGTGCAGTGTACGGTAACTCAGAGGGACCAGAAATCTCCTTATCCCAGCTCACAGGTATGGAAGAGCAATGATGTGTCAAAGTTTGTTTTGACTTCACATGTCAAAACATGTGCCACAGTAACCTCATGGTGTCTTTGCTTGACTGACATTACACATACTGTGGTCTTCCCAGTCACTGTAAAGATCACAATTTCATCACTGTCACCTTCAAAGTAAAAGCCCAGAGACCCAAGTTTAACACAGTGACAAATGTTACAAATGTCATTTTTTTGTTTGGTGCAAAGTTGTTTGATATTAAATAACACACCATATTATGTGCTTATAATATTATGCTATTTTACAGCTGCTGTTTCAGGCTCTGGGCCAATCGCAGTGTTGAAGGAGGTGAAGGTTGTAGACATCGGAGTCAGCTCCTTCACCCTGTCCTGGAAGAAAACACCCGGGGCATCTGGGTACAAAATCTCCTGGATCCCCTTTCAGGGTAAAGGACAGCATGAACAATCAACTATGTGTGCTTTCACTGAAAATACTCTCATACATACATGCTTGTATGTACAGATGTTGAGACATACAGTACATGCACTTATGTTTGAAATGGTTAAGTGTACAATAGAAGTTCAAAATGTATTCCCACACTTGATTCTGATTGGCTGAGTTTAAATCAAAACGTATTAAATCTAAAACAAATTACACTTAGAGGTCTTCATTACCTAATTACATTACCTTGTTTGTACCCTACACAACAATGTAGCTGCTGAGGTTGTGCTGAGCAGTGTATGTTGAGCTCCAGTATAACAAATGCATCATTGCCAAGACATAAAATGTAATCTAATGTCAAAATGTCTTGTTGATTTCATGTTGTTGTTGTTTTTTTACTTCATGAAAATAGGTTTTTTAACTTTAAATTTCTTCACAATCGTATTGGTTGATACTGTCTACATGCTGGAATTTAATATTTTCTATTCCAGGCGGTGAGGAGAAGTCCCATGTTGTATCTGCTGCTTCCACCACCTTCACCATAAAGAACGTGCGGGAGAGCTCAGCCTATAAGATCCAGGTGTCCTCCATGGTGGGCAGCAGGGAGGGGAGCCCAGTCCTGGTCACTGCACGCACCTGTGAGTCATGCCTGCTGGAAAAAGTGATGAACAGCAAGAGATGTGCTCTCAATCAGTGATGCCAGGGAGATATTATACCACTGTATCCAACATGAATGGATTATATATGGTGTTTTACATCTTATTCATGACTTCTTGTACAGTGAAGACAATTTTCAACCTTATAATAAAGTATGTATCACAGCTCACTACCCTAAGAACTAGTATAAGTGGGCATTGAGACAAATCCTGGAGAATCTAATATAAGACTTAAAAGATTTCATTCCCCTTAAGTAACCTTGAACACACAGATCCAGAGGTTTGAACTCTGGGGAAGAAGAGCAAAGCAAAACTTAAGAGTTACGTTCAAGAAGCAGCAAATACATTACAATGAGATCGTCAGATATACTTTCACCATTAAAACTCAATCAGCTATAAACAACATGTTGCAACAGTTCCCTCATCAGTGTCAACAGTGGTATGGTATCCTGAGGTGAAATACTTGAATAACTACTGGGAGAGAAATTGGGAGAGTCTATAAAAATGAAAAAAGCCCTAGATTGAAATGTGCCTGTGTATTAAGCAAAAACTTTGGATTCATATATCCCTTGGAAGTTTTTTGTTTCATTACTCATGTGTTTTATATTTCAGTGGATCTTCCAAAAGTGGACGGCTTTGCAGCTTTGAACACAACAGACAGCAGCACTGTTCTGAACTGGACTCGTGTGGCCAGTGTATCCGGATACCTTCTCTCATGGAGGCACATCTCAGGTCCGTGTTGAACCTGGTTCAGGTTTTGCTCTAAATTTGGTATCTGTTTAACTTCATTTTATTTTTGCAGTCAGAGTATCTGAGTTTGTGTATAGCCTCGTTGTCAGCACTGTCTGCCTGGTCCCAGAAATCTCTAGTTTGATACATTCAAAGTACATCATATCATAATTGGGATCTTTTTAGGGTCCTTCAGGGTTCGGATCGGAAATGAGGCATGATGCATATTATTTCATTGTGTACTGAGTCTCAGCTTTAGCACCCTTTTGTTGTTAAGGGAAGTAGGACAGGAAAATAATAATCATTTTTGTCATACAGACATAAGAGCTTTGGCAGAAAATGGTCATTATAGTTAAAATCTGGATTGAATGACGTGTCACTGTGTCTGCTTTGAACACAAGAAAATAGCTTAGTACACAGATGTCTAGACATTGCGTAGTTATATGTATTTTTTCCCAGGGGGAGGCATGTTACTCTAATAACTTTTGAAGTAATAGCTCTGCAACACTTCGCTTTTCTTAATGTCTCTTTTCAGTGTTGGACACTAAAACAGAGATCCTGGGCCCTGGCTTCAGCTCCTATAAGATCACTGATCTGCTGTATGGTAGAACTTATATCTTCACCATCAGACCATTGTATGGAGAGGTGGAGGGACCTATCACCACTGTGTATCAGAGAATAGGTAAGACATCACTCATATGGTTAGGAATCCCTTTCATGCTGCTTTACACTTATTCATTGCACTGTTTATAAATACTCGTATTATTCATCCAGATAATTAAATGTGTTCTCTAATAAATAATGTCAAATCCTACTTTTTGAAATATCTTAATCCAAATCGGAACCATATTACTTGCATTGCTATCTGTGGGTTTGAACTTAAAGCATGTTGTTCTGTAATTTCATCATAATGAGCAGTGTCTGACATGGTTACATGGACCAGTGTGATATATCTGTAGTGATCCCAATGACAGGACTGTGGCACACATATCACTCACACCAGCTCATCCTGAATAAAAACTTTGCTCTAATAGATTATGCTGCAGTGTTCAGCCGTAGATTAACGCATTAGCATAGTTGCTTGCTTGCTTACTTACGTACTTACTTACTTACTTACTTACTGTCTTACTTATTAACTTACTTGCTTAATCGCTTACTTACTTACTTACCTATAACTTACTTACTTACTTACTTACTTACTTATTTACTTACTAACTTACTTGCCTACTTACTTGCTTATTTACTTACCTATTACTTACTTACTTACTTACTTTCTTACTTATTTATTTACTTACTTACTTACAGACTTACTTACTAACTTACTTGCCTACTTACTTGCTTATTTACTTACCTATTACCTACTTACTAACTTAATTGCTTAATTACTCACCTATAAATTACTTATTTACTTACTTACTTAATTACTAACTTACTTACTTAATTACTTACTTAATTACTTACCTATTACTTACTTATTTACTTACTTACTTACTTGCTAACATACTTGTCTACTTACTTGCTTACTTAGTTACATACTTACCTACTAACTTACTTTCTTACTTGCTTATTTACTTACCTATTACTTACTTATGTACTTATTTACTTACTTGCTTACTTGCTTGCTTGCTTACTTGCTTACTAGCTAACATACTTGTCTACTTACTTACTTGCCTACTTATTTGCTTACCTATAACTTACTTATGTACTTACTTGCTTACTTACTTACTTGATTGCTTACTTGCTAACATACTTGTCTACTTACTTGCTTGCTTACTTACTTAATAACTAACTTACATACTAACTTATTTACTTACTCACTTATTAACTAAGAAACTTACTTACTTACTTTTTTACTTACTTACTTATTTACTTACTTATTTACTATCTAATTGTTTACTTACGTACTTACTTACTTCTGTACTTACTTACTTTCTTACTTACTTATTAACTAACTTACTTAATCACTTACTTACTTACTTACTTACTTACTTACTTACTTTCTTACTTTCTTACTTACTTCCTTACTTATCTCTTAAGTTCTAATGCTTCAAATTCATTTTGTAAATCACCAGTGTGAAGTCCTCTAGTTGGTACAGATGTTAGAGTGCACATTTGAAACAAGAAATGGATGGATTTTTGAATGATTGAGTTAACTTAGCAAGGGTCTTCAAACTCTATTTATTTATTGGTTTGTTTATTTGACAGAAAAAGAACATTTCAATTAGGGGTGTGTCCAGTGGGGTGGCTAAGGGAGGCATGAGCCCCTCTCATGAAATCTGATTGGTCCCTCACCAAAATTCTAAACCATGATTGGTTGTTTGCCTTGTAAGGGGCCAGACAAATCAACTATTTACATTTGTGTGGCAACAGGCTGGCGGTAGCTTTCTTTCCATCTAATGTTGCACTTTTTTTTTTGTTTTCACTCTGTTTTGGACTTGTGCCTAGTCTGGATAAACCCCCAATGTTAGTGTATTACAAAAAAAATATAGATGTAAACACACCAGAGTTAACAAGAATGCTGAATCATCCTCCTTTGGCTGGCAACATAGTCAGTAACTTTACATGTAACAGTTCACAGATACAAATACTTAAGTAGAAAAAAGTTCACCGAATTATTCTATATGTTAAAGTGTTTTAAATCCACAAAGAGAAGGGGAGATGTTTTTCCTGTGGAGTCACTGCCAATTATCTTTTTTTCTCCACTCTGTTAGACCTTTAGTTTGATATCGTTATTTTCATCACTTATGTTTTGTCTCTGTACTTCTCAGTGGGACAGGATCCTCCACTTGCAACAGTCAAGTCTGTGCCAGTCACTGCAGCCCCTCGCATCACAACTGCATCCATCAGCGACACCACCATCACTCAGACAACCATCCGAACCACCAGGCACCCTATTGCATTGCCACCAGCCAAACCCATCACCACCAAGAAGCCTCAGAAAAGTATCACTGAAGCCAAACAGGCAGCGGTCGCTCCCCTGAGATTAACCACAGTCAGTGCTCAGACAGCCCCACAGAAACCAGGTATCCCACCGTGTATTCATACATGCTTACTTCTTCTTATATTGTGACATTATTTAAGGATTGTTGTTTTTTTAAGCTTGTAGTAAGGCCAAAGCAGACATTGTATTCCTGGTGGATGAGTCCTCGAGCATTGGGGTTGATAACTTCAACAAGATGAAGGACTTCATATTCCGGGCAGCTACTTACTTCCCTACCATCGGTTCTGAGGCCACACAGGTCAGTCCCTTAGCAAAAAAACAACAACATACTGTATATCTATTTTTTCAGTTTTAAAAAGCAAGGAGGATATTACTTGAGTTGTATAGTGTGATACAGTAGCAGTAACCTGCAGTATTTGCAATGTGTCAACCATTGGAAACATAGTGGAAAGGGTAAAGACAGCACAATGGTACATGGCTTGTGATTGGCTCGGTAAAAGGTAGAAGCCAAAGTGGAGGCACCTGCCTTTGGATATGCAAGAGAGAAATATAATTTTCTCAATATTTCAAATATGTGTGTACAGGGCCTTTGAAGTCACAAGGTGGTTATTTTTTATCTTTTACAGTTGATTATTTTGTGTGCAGTTGTTATTACCCCTGTGCAAATGCGGGAGCATTATTCATCTTTTAATGCCATTATTAGCCTGCAATTTGCCTATTTATGATAATATAATAATACTAAACTTTATTTATATAGCACTTTTCTGAACAAAGTTACAAAGTGCTTCAGAGCATAAAATGCAGAAAATTACAAAGCCAATAAGAACAGGACAGAGGGGTAAAACAGGAAATCAAAATGCAGAAAAACAGCCAAGATTTAGTGGTTAAGAAAGACCTGCTTATATAAAAAGGTTTTGAGCGAGGATTTAAAAGCAGTTAAGGTTGTGAACTGTCTTATTGGTAATGGCGAGGAGTTCCACAGTCTTGGAGCTCTCACGAGAAAGCCCGGTCACCTTTTGTTATAAGGTGGTATTGTGCAAATACTGTCTATAATGTACGTGTATGAGTGTTACACTGGGGCTGGTGTTCTGTGTAACAAAAGCTCACTTTGCAGGCAGAGTTGAGGAGTATGCTGGATGTCATGTTCATATGCAATAAGCATTACCTAAACATGCTATATTAAATACATTTTTCTTGGTGAAAGTGCTGTTACTCCTTGTATGTTGAAGCAAACCTCAAAATGTATTATCTAACACTTTTGAGATGACATGGATTTGCTGTAGTGTCTTTGCAGCTCAACAAATTATGCTTTATTAACTACATCATAGCTACAACATCAGTCTGTGCACAATGGTGGCTGTGGCTCAGTGGAAGGGTCGGCCATTTCTCAATTGGGAGTTCGATCCTAGGTCCTGCTGTCCACATGCTGAAGAGTCCTTTGGCAAGACTCAGAACTGCCCCTTGTCCTGTGCCATCAGTGTGTGAATGGGATTAGTCAAAACTGATGGGCTTTACAAAGCAGCCTCTGCCATCAGTGTTTGATGTGGTGTGAATGGGTGAATGTGACATATAATGTAAAAGTGCTTTGAGTGATCAGAAACTAGAGAAAGTACTGTATAAACATAGTCCATTAGCCATTTACCATTTACAGGATAATGACTTGTACACACATGATAAAGCACTGTGTGCTCTGTGTGTCAAAGATATTTATACATCTTATATAATTAACCAAGATGATGATATTGTCATGTAGAGACAAACAGTAGATGGAGGACCCAGGTGCAGATTTAAAATAAAAGGTTTTAGTAAACAAAAGAACAAAAAGGTACCATCAAAACTACTTAAATGCCTAAGAAACTAAACCAAAAAGTCCAACATAAAACACAGGGAACACAAGGCAAGCAACACACAGAGAACACAGGAGAGACGTACAATGATCCAACCCAGGACAGGGGAAACAGAGGAACTAAATACACAGAGTGATTAACACAGGTTTGGAACACAAGACACAGGTGAAACTAATCAGGTTAATCAAAAAAGGTGGGAAACACATAAGGACAGGAAGTAAAACTAAACTGGAAACCCAAAGTAAAACAGGAAACACAATAGAGCAGACTAAGAAACACAAGAAAATACACAAAAGAATACAACACGAGACATAGATTACTAAACACAAGGAGGACATAGGATATCTTGTAACACAGAACAAACATGGGGAGGAACCAAGGCATGAAACACGAGGAAAAAACAAACTAAACATCAACTCATGACGGACGTGTGTTTGCCCTGTTAATCTCTCTGCAGATAGCTGTGGTTCATTATAGTGACGAGCCTCGAATCGAGTTCCGTCTGAATGACTTCAAAGACAGGAACTCGGTGCTCAGGGGAATCAGAGGACTACGCTATGTAGGGGGCAACACTAGAACAGGTATGTAACACCAATGTTATTGATATCACAGCCTGTGTCAGGTATCATTCTGGTGCACAGAAACTGTCAGATGTTGAAGTTGGACTTGGAGTTCACAGAGAGTTTTAATTTATAAGTTTGTAAAGGTCACATGTGACCAATTCACAAAAAATAAATGGAATGACAGTGTAAATGGAAGGCATCTTTAATAATACATTTAAAGTATATCACTTTTTTTCCCCTTTCTTTTAATTAAAACGTTTTATGGCCATTAAATTGTATTTAAACTATTGTCACTAATTGGTTGGCAGTTTATACGTTTAAGCAATTAGAAGCTTGTCAGCCATCTACAGTATAATGTGTTACAAAAGTGTGATAGATACAAACTTTGATTAAAGGCGTACATTACATGTAACACACAGCTGGCAGCATCACTGCATTGGCTCTGCAGAGAAGTAAATTCCGTCGACCAGCGTCATCAGCAAAGTTTAATTAATTTGCCTTCATACCTTTTGTATACCCTCAGGAAAAGGCATCAGCTACGTTCTGCAGGAGCTGTTTCAGGAGTCTCTGGGGATGAGGCAGGATGTGGCCCACATACTGGTTCTCATTACAGACGGCAGAGCTCAGGATAATGTGGTGCCACCGTCTAGAATCGCACGTGCTCTGGGTCAGTGAAATAAATTGTTGAACCTCTTAAAGTTTTCTGGTACAACTTACCAAAGCAATTTCATATTTTATTAATGTCTCTATTCCCTTATTTATCACACTCTGAATCTGTTTCTTTCTAGGGGTCAGTGTCCTTGCAGTTGGAGTTTCTAATGCAGACATTGATGAGCTGAATAAAATCGCAGCACCCACCAGCTACAGAAATATCTTCTTTGCACCCACCTTTGATGATTTCCCTTCCATAGAGAGAGAATTTATCAACAGCATCTGTAGTGAGGAGCTGCTCTCTGAGTTCAAACTGCAGGACGAGGCAAGACAAAAATATAGCAGAACTTCTGTATGCGTAGTTCAGTGTGACTTGTTGCATGGAATTTTATTTTTGTTGCAATAACTGTAATAAACTGGAGTTGTAGTAACTGCTCTTGCCCATCTAAACAGATACTCACTATACTAAATGTGCACATGTAATGAGAATGCACCCAGATGATGTAGATGAAGACTATTAAATCACCTCTGGTATAATTAGTCTTGTACGTTGAGATAAATATAATCACTTTTTTAATGAGCTAACAGAGACACTGTAGGTGGAATCACTCCAGTAGACTTGACTTTGACATTGCATAGCCATCCTTGCTATTCATCCAAAGTATTTTTGCCCAGTCCAAAATAAAAAACATTTTTATGTTTTGATTTGTAGTCTGCTCAGTTGGACACCCCAACTAAAGACCCCGAAGAGCCGCTCAAGCCTGAGGGTCCTTGCACCTCTCAGTGTTCAAAGGTGAAATTGCTCTTTCTCCTCCTCCACAATTGCTTGCCATCATCATTATAATTATAACTGAATGTAACCAAATGTGTTATGGGATTAAGAAAAACACACCAGGAGACTTAACATGTCAGTACAAATATACATAGATATTGCTTTGTGATTTTCCTTTATATACATCCTGGTATTTTTCAGATACAGTGGGTTCTTACATTTATCCAATCTTTGTCACAGTAACAGAAGTCGATGAGGTCCTCTCTTTTTCACTGACTTTAAATTGACTCTTTTTTTCATCATCCAGGGCCAGAAAGGAGAAAAGGTAAGTAAATGTATTAAATTAAAGCTGAAGTTGAATCAGAAATGTATTGATTATCAGTGTTATTTATCCTGTTTTTTAATCTCACTATGTCAGGGAGATGGTTCTGGTCTTGGAGGTCTGGTATGTTTTTATCATATTTCTTTTCCACATATCATTATTTGTTTACGCTAATACATGTTCTTACTGCTACATCCACATGATCTCTTTGTCTTTACATCACAGAGCCTTCACATTATTGATTAATTCATGTTACCTTTATCTTTAATTTAAATGTTATGTTCTAATTTTTGTCTTTTTATTTCTGTTGTTGTAGAAATTTAGACCGAGTCCTGGACAATACGATCCTTTTACTTCTTCCAAAGGAGAGAAGGGAGAAAGGGTAAGAAACATATAATCACTTATTCCACACTACCTAATCTTATGCTGTCTGTTTGGTTGGATACAGCTTCCTGCATATTCAGCATGGACGACATAAAATGCAGATTGAACCTTAATTCATTTTTGATTCCACATGGGCCAAAGATTTTGCAAAAGATATCAATTTTCACTTTTTTAATAGTACATTTAGACTAGAGAAAGTTTCAGCACATGACATTCAGGACACATTACTTTGAAGTACATTTTTCAACATGAATAAGAGAAAAACAAACAGGAAGTTTCCGAATCATTGTATTAAAAGCTGCGTTAATAAAGCAGGTAATGCCCTTGATAATAACAGTTCAAAGACATCGTTATGTTAATGTTCAGTTTGAATTTCTTTTTCACAAATATGTAGAAACTGGTAAAAAAGAGGAGTTGCCTTTTTGTTTGTTTACTGCTGTTCATGCCTTTAGTCACTTACTACTGCTCAGTCATCAAAGCTCGACTATATCAAATTCCTCTTTTCTCATATCCACTCTCATAACCTCCCTGTTCCTTTGTGTGTCCGTTTGGCTCCACTGTGTGTGTCTTTTATTGCATTTTCCTGCACACACCATAATGTTTTTTCATCTGACAGGGACCTTCTGGAACAGATGGTATACCTGGGTTGCCAGGACGACCAGGAAGAACCGGACCCCCAGGTTCTGCTGGTCAACGGGTAACTCAATCCAAAAAAACAAACCTGCATACTAACTTTGTTAAAGTGTATTTCATTTCAGTCTGATTCAGAAAATGATATTTTTTTTTTGGGTTTCTTTTCCAGGGGGGTCCAGGCATTCCAGGTGATATGGTGAGAAAAACATTACAAATGAATATATAGTCTGAAAGGAAAACCTTTTATGGAGTATTGCTGTGAGTCAGCCAACAATTACTCACATCATATAAAAATGATGTCCTGTCTGAGACTGTGGTCCCAGACTAGAGCTGCACGTGTCACCTGCTCCTTCTGAACTTTAGTTAAAAACTAGACAGCTAAATAAAGGTAGCCATTTAATATTTTCAATATTGCTTATTTATAATTAGAAACATTTGTTTTGACAGGCACTGAGGTGTATGCCATATAATATTACAGAAGTATTTTTATTTTTTGGCATTTATGCTGAATTACTCAATAGAAAACGGAAGAGAAGACCAAAATGAAGCAAAAAAAAGACTCAGAATTCAGGGTTATACTGTATAGATTGTAAAGCCTTTTACAAGCTAATTGATGATATAGATTTATATATATATATGTATGTATAATATGATACTGATATTGTTAGAAAAATAACTTAGAACAAAGAGTTCCAGATTTGTATTAACTCTAAATGGTCATGTATTTACCCCCATAAACAACCACAAGCCTTAAATTGAAATTCCAATTGTAAAGTATTTATGATAATAATGATGCTAATGTTCAATTTATTTCATATGTAGTCCTCATCTGATGATCACTCTCTTTTTATTTTACCCTGGCAGGGTCTTCCTGGACTCACTGGTCCAAAAGGACAGAGAGGAGAGAGAGTGAGTCTTACTTGTTCGACTTTCAATTTCTAAATGCCAAGATTTGAGCATTTTGTCAACAGTGTTTATCAAATTGAATCAAAGAATTCTAATGTTTAAATAAGAAGAAGAGCAAAAAAAAGATGTTATTAAAATATTTTGTGTTTCCTTGTAGGGAGAGCCTGGATATGTTATAGCTGGTGCTGATGCTAATTTCGTCCCTGGACGAAAAGGAGAGCCAGGATCTTCAGTGAGTACGAAGAGACAAAATGCTATTGTATTTATTCAACAGTGAACGTGAAGCACCTCTAAAGTCACTCACTGTATGTTACAGGGTCCTCAAGGCTCTCCAGGTGTAACAGGGGTCAATGGAGCTCCAGGTCTACCTGGCCAGCCAGGACATGCAGGGTCACCAGGAATATCTGTAAAGGTAGGATTGTTTGGATGCAAAATTCAAAGTGGAAGTTTATGCTGTAAAACAAAGTTTACCAGAGCTGTTTGTACTGTGTGCACTTTGCAGGGAGATCCTGGGGACCCAGGGGAAAAAGTAAGTGCAGAGGAAAAATTACAGTATCCTGCCTTAGTTTGTCTCTTTTAAAGAGATGCACTGAGTTACTTACTCTCCAGCATCATACATTTTGTATAGTACATAATGCTTAATGCCTCATGATCATACAACAGTTACCAAGTATGCATTGCTTTGTTATTATCTGATAATGCTTTTATCCTTTTTGAAAGGGTTTACGTGGGAAGCCAGGCGGGAAAGGAGACAAAGGAGAGTCGGGGAGAGATGTAAGCCCAGAGTTGATTCAATTATTCAGAAGTAACAGAATACATTGTGTAACACAAATACTTTATTTTTCAGCGTTGCCTACTGCAGGATGATTTGCATATCTTAAAGCATGTGTCTCTCTTTTTTTGTTTCTTTTTTGCTGATTCTCATATGCACACATATGCAAAATACTGTAGGGCATTGCAGGATTGCCTGGTCCCATTGGCATTGATGGGGTGCCAGGATTCCCAGGAGAGAAAGGACAGAAGGTAAAGCTGTTAGTAAGCAACTAATGTGACCAAGAATTGAAAAAAGCACTGAACAGAGTCATGCCTTGATAAATATAGTATTTTGCAGGGTGAGGAGGGCATTGGCATTCAAGGTATTCAAGGTCCTCGTGGAGAGCCAGGAGAGAAGGTACACTACTTTTGATTTATTAGAGCCTCCTTAGGGAAGGTTGTTAATATTTGACCAGACTGTTATGGATACTTCAGTATAAAATCCTATTTTTGTTTCAGTGTTTGAACTTTTGTTTTGCAGGGAAACATTGGCCTAATGGGACCAGTTGGCCCTAAGGTAACAAACATTAATAATACATATGAACATAAGTTAGTTGGTTTGAATATTTACGGGAAAAAATGAGGAATAATATCTGCTACTAAATGTGTCCTTTTAGGGCAATCTTGGAGAGCAAGGCATCCAAGGAATCATTGGACTTCGGGTGTGTACTTCATCATTATCTCCAGTTCAAAAGCTGGCAATGAGTCTATGCATATTTTACCCTTGAATGCATATTAATTAATCCTAGTACAGTCTAATGAGAGGGAACCAAATCTATTGAAGTAAGTGTAAGAATCATTGATGGAAGGATTCAAAAAGTCTGTGATTTATTTTTACCTGCAGGGAAAGAAAGGATTCAAAGGAGAGCAGGGGGACAAGGTGAGTTCATCCTACACACGACTGAATATACACACTTTATCATCACTGAACAACACTATCGACAGCACAGAATGAAGGTGTGAGTCAGTGTGTGCTTGCATTTTATCTTTTTAGGGAGAGCAAGGAGAGATGGGACCAGTTGGACCACAAGGACCCACAGTAAGTGAGGATTACACTCAAACAATTAGGAGTAAATTGATGTAACAAATAGAACATATACACGTTTCAGCTACTTGATTTGCCTGCACACTAGACCATGTTAAACACAAAACTAACACAATCATAATTGCTTCCCCTTGAGCTTATTACAATCCACTTTATAACTCACGAAGAAAGCCACAGCAGATTACATTTGTTTATTCTGTATGCTCTCTAAAAACAGAGAGCATACACTATTTAATAAGCATTTCCACTCATTAAGGTTGATGAATGAACAAATAAAGGAGCTATTTTTTCTCAATCATGAGCTAACTTATCAAACCTCATTTTGCAAATGGGCAATTATCTCCTTCATCGGGGATTCTTAATTTGAGGCAACACATTCTTAGGAAGTAACTATCATGTATAAACAAACTGCTGTGATGAGGACCCTCTTCCTTCCTTGTTTTAATACAATTTGCTTTTTTCATGGTTAACTAAAGACAGCAGAGAGTGGTGAGAGTGATAATATTAAAAGAGTGTATTAGAATATATGATAGCTGAAAGTAAATTGAGAAAAAACACCAAAATTGGCTCAAAATGTGATGTGATAGCTGTTGGTGAAGAGGCTTGCAGTCCAATCATAATAGAACTGTTAATACAGAGTTTTACATATTTCTCCTCTTTTTTTATTTTTGCAGGGACTGACGGGGCCGTTGGGATTAAAAGGAGATCAGGGTCTAAGAGGAGTTCCTGGTGATCCTGCCAAGGGTGTAAGCAAAGTGTCACTCATGTATTCTCAGGTAATCAACTCCGTCCTTACTGATCCTCCTTTTTCCTCTACAACAGATTATTGGCCCAACTGGAAAAAAAGGTGCTCGGGTAAGTCATCAAGTCTTCTTTATTAGGGATGAAGTTTGTATGTGTTCAAGTATTGCTGCACAAGCTCAAGCACATCCGCACTTCTTTTAAATTTCAATTTTGTCTTTACAAACAGTTCTTAACTTTCACTGAAAAGTCATATTATCATATTATTTTAGCCTGTACATATTAGTCAAGCCTATTTGTTGTTTCTTTGTATTTATAGCTAAGGTTATTGTTATTATATTTTTTATTTTATTTTTATTGTAGTTCTTATTCTTATTCTTATTCCTATGCCTTGTACAAAGAGAGCACAGTTTACTAAAGTCAAATTCCTTGTGTGTTCAAGCATACTTGGCGAATAAAGCTGATTCTGATTCTGATTCTGATTCTGAAGTAAACAGAGAAAAAGCTGAAGGTTTGATCCCCTGGTTTAACACAAGTGGAAGTCTGGGGAGAAAAAATCAAGACAAGTGATATTTCTTTTATAAGCATAGCCCTGCCCAATTCAAACCATCAACCAAAGACAAAGCAGAACACATATTTCATGGTAAGAAGACGATTGAAAAACAAGCCAGGAATAAACAGTAAAAAGCCACTCACTGAGGTAATTCTTGATCTTGGAAGCAACTGTTCTGAAAACAGCCTCATCTGAAGTCTGTTAACTTCTATCTTGTGATCGAAGAACTTGATATTAAACAGAAAATAGAGTTCATTTCATGGGTGCAAGGTACTTGATTCTGATTGGTCTTTACATACCAATATTTAATAGCAACAGTTTGCTATTTATTTATAGCAGATCGTAGCAATGAGGAACAGATTGTTGCTAGGGATGCAGGTCTGGAGGACTAACTGAAATCATATCAAGGCACAGAATGAAGTCTAGTGCACTTGACATTAGTTTCTTCATTGTAGAAAATCAAAGAAAGAGATGAAAACAACTGGAGAGGTTAAAACCCCATAAACTGTAAGTGACAACCCACTTGAGGGTGGACCAAACTCATAGCTCTGCTTTGCGCCTGGGGTGTGTCCTCCAGCTTCGCTGCTGTTACCTGCAAACGTGTTCAGGACAGGATCTTACTTCACTTTTTACCAGATAATTGTGAATTACATCCAGGACAAGCCTGAGACGAAAGTGAATGTTTTTGCCACAGTGTCAACCCGTGGAATGTGCCAGAACTCCTTTTCACAGATTGATTTGATTTTATGATATGAGCTTTTCACTTTTTCTGTATTTGTATTCACCTCTGAACGTCAAGTCAAGTCAAACTTTATTTGTATAGCACATTTCATACACAAGGCAACACAATGTGCTTCACAATTACAACATGTAACGATTACAGAGACAATCAAGTTCCTACCTGTTTATAGATTTAGGAGCTGTTAGGGGAAGAAAATTTGACTACCTTATTTCAAAGATATAAACAACTGACACAATCTGTGTTATTAACCCTCAGACTGCTGGATCACCATGTTCAATACTGTCACAGCCTAACATGTATGTTTAACTTGTTTGCCTCCATTATCTTAACTAGCCCCAATTTAATGAGTGAGCTGGAGGGAAGTGATTTTCTAAATGTTTTATTCTGCTGAGACTTTGTTAATTAATTGTTCCGGGTATTCTTGCACACTCAGACTCAGTCCTCTGGGTCTGCTTATCAAACACAATTAAGATTTTCTCTCATTAGTTTCTGCAGTGGGATTGAACGCTCCAGTGAATGGGACCTCTTTAATCTCAGTCCACAGGGTGCTATTTGAAGTGAACAGTTTTGTTTTGGAACTGGTGTGACAATTAAGGCTGGTAACCAGAATGGTGCTGATTGGCATTCTGTGAATATGTGTACATGTTTCCTGTCTGTCAGGGGGACATTGGTCCAGTTGGGCCCACAGGACCTCAGGGGATAAAGGGTGAACAAGGAGACAAAGGAGCAAAGGTAAAAATAAATACTAATTTCTATATTTTTACTTGGAATGAATATAACATGTCCGTCAACAGCTGTGAGTGCTAAATAACTGTTTGCAAAAATATTAGTATGGTTTGGTTTGATGTGTACAGGGCAGTCCTGGTTTTGGAATTCCAGGACAGAGAGGAGAAAAGGGAGAAAATGGTGAGAGGGTGAGTCATCTGAAAAAATTAATTCATTTTAAGTGAATTGTTGTCACGATATATACTGAAGTAGACAACAGCTGTTGATTGCTATTATATAAGGTTTTGTCGTTTCATCGTTCACAGGGAAATGTTGGATTATCTGGAAAACCAGGACCAAAAGTAAGTAAAGACTGACTATTTCTGCTGAAAATTATCATAACTATATTTTCACATGTAGTCAAATTACAATATATGTTGTGCAAACGGTCTCTAGTGGTGACAAATGGAATACTAAATTCTATAGGGAATTTTTGTAGCATCGTTCAGCTCTCTGTTTTGGTTTTTCAGCTCAGTCTTTAATGTTAAAGGGTGTATATTTAAGGACACATTTCTGTATTTTGCATGTAAAAAGTAGCCAGTACTTTTTTTCTACTTTATCGTTTGGTTAATTTTCATCACTCTCACTGAGACAGAGCAGGCAGACATCTTCAGCAAGACAAGCTTTAAAAACACAAACTAAATCAGCCAGCAATAAACAACAGACAAAGTTTGCAACTAGCCAGTAAGTATAGTGGAGCACTTTGCACTTAAAGAGGCAGATTTATTAGTAAGCATGGACTTGCATTTGTCACATGACTACAATGAATGCTAATGTTGCGTCTAAATGTGAAAATGCTGTTAACTGATAGTACAGACATGTTTGCATAGTGAGTGCTCCTGCCACAAAGTTGATCAGGAATTACTTTTTTTTAAAATTTGTAAGCTATTTTATTTTGAAGTTACAATTAAAACTGTATTACTATATTTGAACGTGTTGCATTGTATTGATATTCATGTTTTTATCTAATGTTGATAATGTTACTAAACCAGGATTCATGTGTTTGTGTAGGGACATGATGGCTTCAAAGGTGACAAAGGTAGCATTGGATTACCTGGCAATTGTGGAGAAGCAGGATTAAGAGGTAAAGATGTAAGTAAATCCTGAGTTGCTGTTACAGCAGTGATACAAATTGTTTGTCTGGGTATTTTAAGTAAACAATTCTGCGACAAACCTTGTTGTCTGAATAAATACATACATAGAATATGGCAAATGTCTCAACATATCTGACTGTAGGTGTTTTTCGGACCAAAGAGTTCTGGGGACTTTTTGAAGAGGAACTATCCACTAAGGAGGTCCCTGAGAACTGCACCCTATGGGGACTTTTTTTCTGTCTGCATTCACACCACTGTGGTGATGGCTTATATGAACCTTAAAGTGATGTAAGCCAGCCCTGTATGGTGGATCCACACTGAAGTGAACTGGCAGGAAATACTTTCTCAAATTTAAATATGACGCTTTTCAGAGTAAACAAATCGCGTTGTACCTCCTCCGTTGCAAAACATTTTATAAAGTCCGGCCTTCATTGCTGGTCCCTTTGTCAGTGCTTTTCTCCATTTTTAACAATTTTAAGAGCTTTCCTTAATTGTTATTTACTATTGTTTTTGCGAAAGTTATCACTGGGATTTAAAAAAGGCAGTTGATGGTACTCAATCAGCTCAAGTTTTCAACCAACAGTGTACACTAACTTATGAACCCAGCACTGTGCCTTTACGTCACTCAAAGCCCTTCTAACGCTGGGAGAGAACTTAGTCTGAAGCTGGAGCCAAAGGTTCCTCTAAACAAGGTTCTAGGAGTTAAAATAGTTAATAGTTCCTGGTGTAGAATCAATAAAAAAGGGGGAGGGTTCTGCTTGTTTTTAGAACTCTGAAAAGTCAATGCGGTCTAAAAAACACCATATGATATATACAAATAAAAGGATACAGAAAAGTTATAATTGTTTCCCTTTCCCTCAGATGTACTGTACACTGATCATGTTTTCTGAATACTGCTACATATTGACATTAGAAAGTTGTTGACTTTACTGTTTGCTTTGTGTTTAGGGTACACTTGGAGTTAAAGGAGACCTAGGAATGAAGGTACAGTCAGCAACTTCAGTTTGTTGTGTGGGTCAGCCATGTTTCTCAGAAAGGTTTAATAGTGCTACAATGATTTAAATCAATACAGTTATACAAACATTTTTATTCTTTTTTTTTACCTCACAGGGGGAACAAGGACCACCTGGAGAGCCTGGTGACAGAGGGATAAAGGTATTTGTTTATTGTTTTCCACAGTGAGTGATGTATTTGACAGTTAAAAGAAAACAGGATGCAATTGATCATCAGAACACATTAGTTATTCACAGTGGTGGACAGTAACAAAGTAAATTTATTTGAGTACTGTAATTAAGTACATTTTTTGAGTAGGCCTATCTGTTACTTGAGTATTCTTTTTTTGGGGAACTTATTACTTTTACTACATTTCGAAGACAATTATTGTACTTTTGACTCCACTACATTTCTATCAATGCTCTTGTTACTCACTACTATAACTTTGAAGTCAGCTCATGAATTTGTGGAGCAAAAACAGCGCAGATTTCACTCAGATCAGGCAGTTCATGTAGAGTTGGTAATGATGGCTTTAATTCTCCACCTGAGCACCCATGTCCATATCTTGAGCCTGTGTTAGAGGTTTTTGAAATGAAGAATGATACGTATCATTTGAAATGTTCTCCTTGTTTCCCACTCTGCTCAAACATACAAACATTCACTGTCCAACCTGAGAAATCGGCTGAGCTACGAAACATTTGAGATGAACATTTCAAACTAAGTTGTTATTCATTAGATTGAATACTTGAATACTTAAAGAAGTCAGACGTAGCTGTTGCCAAAATTGACACAAACAGAGAGTTTTTTGAAGTAGCTTTCCAAAGCATGATTCTAGAGTTTTTAAAAGAAGAAAAAAAAGTGTGACTAAGTGCATTGAGTCAAATTAGGAGTAATAACTCAGGAGCATAAGTACTTAAATGAAGAGAACAGTACATACTGGCTTTTGTTGTCGCATTGTACAAGCCAGCTGGAACACCCAACCAATCAACTGTCACTTTACATTTCTCTTAACTTGCACCATCACTCTGAAGCTGACGATGAAGGCACCAACATATGCTTTAAGCTCTGTCTAACTCTTTTGCTTATGCTGATCAGGGTCCACTAGGGTTACCCGGGCGCCCAGGGGACCCAGGGGTGAAAGGAGACACAGGGAAATCAGGCCAACTCGTAAGTCCTTCAAATTTCAATAAAAGATGACCCACTTCATGAAAGACAGACGTAAATGTTCTCTGTGGATATTATGTCTCTACTGAGAAAAAAGTCTACTGTTCAGTTTATTCTGGAAAGTTCCTGTGTCCATAAATAACGAGCAATTTAATTTAATCTGCAATGCTCAAAGATAACTTGTGATTTTCTTTGTTTGAAGGGTGCTGATGGAAAGAAAGGGGACAAAGGGGAGCCGGTATGTCTGTATCAGCATCTCTATCTTTCACTAATGTTCATTGTTCCTCTTGTTGAAGTATTGGGATCATTCTTCTGCGTCACTGACACCATGTTCACAACCTGCTATCGTCCCGTGGCTTCATTATTCCTATTTTAATATTTCCAGTGATGATGTTCGTCTCTTTGTGTGTGCCATCCTCCAGTTCACCTTTTGTTTTATCTTTTGTTTTGCTTTCATGGATTGTGTCTAGCAGTGTGACGTGTTAGATTTTAACTGGTGTCCTCCTGTGCTCTTCTTTTGATTGGGCTGCTGTGGTCACAAAGGGAAAACCTGGACCTCCGGGAACACAAGTAAACAAAACCTCTGTTATCATTTCTGACAGCTCCTCATCAGTTCAGCCATGTTTGACAGCAGCATCTTTTGTAATGAAGCTTATAAAGAAGAAAAGAAAAAAAAACACCATTCTCCCATAAGACCTTGCAAAATTAATGGGTTTTCACAGTTAACTGATATGTTATGTCAATTAGGGAGGCAGCTTTTGATTTATTATTTGTCCTTCCAGAGTGTGGGTGACAATAATGGACTAACCAGAGTCATTAAGGTAACTTAAAGAATGATAAAAAAAAGCACATTTTGTTTTCCATTTTCTCCTTGTCATGAGGAAATTCTGATTTCTCTTTTTTACCCTGCTTTTCAGGGTGAGCACGGAGAGCCGGGTCAGCCTGGTTTGAGAGGAGAATCAGGTCTGCCTGGACCAAGGGTGAGGTTATATGAACTGCTTCAAATGTCTTTCATCAAGACTAGCTTTGATGATCCTGTGAAAAAGTGTAACACCTAGCAGAAACAAAAAGTGAAAAAGAAATTTCTCTACAAGATCTGAATTTTTCATGTCATAAGAACAAACTATCCCTGCTTCCAGATTAAAAAAACTTGACCTTTTACAAGTTTTTTTTCTGTTTATATAATATAAATGTGACTATCTTTGAAGTTTTGATTGTTTCTCAAGTAAAATGACAACTTAAGACACTGTCTATTTTGAGTGGCTGTTTTTTGGCTAATCAAGCAATTATCTGTATCCGTCATAAAAATAATTGTCTGTTGAAAACTGTTAGTTGTAATTAGATGAGTTCATCATCATCATCATCATCAATCATCATTCTTTTTTCTGTTTTTTCGCATAAATTTCTCAGTGATTTAACCTCTGTTGAACATTTTTAGTGAATCACAATTTTGAATTTCTTAAATCATCCAATTTTGTATAATTGTCTCCTGTAACAGGGTCCAGAGGGGAAACCTGGACTACCTGGATCATCTCTGGTAAGTGTACAAACCTTGAAACTGCAGTTATTGTGGAACAAACTTTATTGACTGCACTTAAATTTGTTTAATTATGTGTCAAAAAATGACAATTTTTGTATTACAGGGAGGTTCTGGACTTGATGGTGTACCAGGGAAACCAGGAATGAAGGTTGTAATGCAGTTATACTTACATTATTGAAATCTATCCATTTGAACTTTTGAGGGCAGACGCAGTATTAAATCACTCACATGTTTGTTTGTTTTTGGAATATCCGCAGGGTGAACAAGGACAAAGAGGAGAGCCTGGTCAAGTGAGTGCAATAATAATTTTGTACTTCATGCAATTTTACTTTTCATTTGCGGCTTGTTAAAAATGCAGTAAATGTATTCTTTTAAATATGCACATATTGCTTAAATATGTGTGTGAAACCATCAGACACCATATAAGGCAACCTGTAGAATTTGCTTTAGTTAAAGAGAAATCTTTTTGTAGTGTTTATATTAGAGGATGTGTCCTAAGAGAACTGTTTATAATCTATTATGAAAAAGTGATTTAATGACTTCAGTCGAGTTTATTAAAAGGTTCATATCGTTTAATCATTTAAGAGAGTAAAGAGAGTGATACAAGTTTTGAATTATGTGTGTTTTGTGATCAGAGAGGAGAGAAAGGAGACCAGGGCCGGGTCGGGATAGCAGGAATGCCTGGTTTACCAGGAACTCCAGTGAGTACCGCTCTGAAAAACAACACCTGTGCTTAAACATAGCTATCCATTCTCTGTGAATTTCTAATCAGAACTGTGTCTGTGGTGGTTATCTCTTGTGCTCTGCAGGGGAGATCTGGCACTGATGGGAAGAGGGGGCTGACAGGAAAAGATGTGAGGGACACTTTCATACTCTCCTGTACTGTGTGACACCAACGATTATAATATCTGTGCTTATAAAATTGTTATTTCTATGGTGAGTTATTCATATGTAAAATGTATTTTATTTTCACAGGGAGAAAAAGGATGGAAAGGAGATGATGGCAAGAAGGTCGTTATAATGTATTACAACCCATTAATAGTGATAGAGCTATAGTTTGAATACAGTTGGTAACTTTGGTCTTGTTGCAGGGGGACAGAGGAGATGCAGGAGCCAATGTAAGCAGCTTTAAGATAAAGAAAAATAGATATGTTGTTTCTCAATAAAAAGAACTGAGATTGCAAGTTCTAATCACTTCCTTCCTCTTCAGGGTAAAGATGGAAGTAAGGGGGAAGCAGGACCTCCAGGTTTGCCGGGTCGTCAGGTTCTCGTCACTACTGAGGTAAGAATAATCACCTGCATTTTTTAAACAGGGAATAAGATGATATATCTCTTGTTGATGGCAAAAAGAAAAGAATGGTGAACTATTTAAATTAAAATTTTATAATCATTATCACCTTGGATTATTTCAACTTGCTTGCTGCATGCGTCAGAGAAACAATAAGGAAAGTCTTCTGATTTTATTTTATACTCAAATCTCCTCTCAGAGTGCCACCATTGACGAAATCCGACAAGCATTCCCAATCCCGATGGGTCCTCCGGGAGCTCCTGTGAGTTTGATGCTCGATGTGTTGGCTTATATTTATAGCTCATGAATAATAGCACATTATTTCAACTGTTGCATGGCATAATTCATATTTTGCCTGCATGGCGTCTGAGTCATCATACAAAGATGATGACTGTATTGCTTTTGTTGTGGGCTGCAATGAGTTTTGTCCTTATCTGCATACAGACAAGCTCCATGTCATGCATTGTAGATGCATGTTCCAATGTCTTGCTCCTCTGTTTCTGTGTGTTTAGGGTGCACCAGGAATGAAGGTAAGATGGTGACGGGGCTCATAATGAAACACAGTTATAAAAAGAAAATGAATATTAACTCTGTTGCTCATTTGTATTTTTATTTATTTTTTGATGCAGGGTGATAAAGGAGAAGGAGGTCTAAAAGGAGACAAGGTAGTGCTTCGGCATCATCCACCACAAAACTATGTTTATGGAAATTACATTAGTTTCACTGTGCGTGTTTTAATGTTTCTGCAGGGAGATGCTGGAACTCCTGCGCAATCTCTCAACATGAAGGTGAATACAAATGGAGCAATAGCTCTTCAGAGACACATTTCCTCATTTTGCACTTTAAGCAGTTTTTTTCCCTCTCCTTCAGGACATTGAAGTCATGTTTGAAGCCTACGGCATTAGGGTGAGCTCAAAGTCTGACATTGACCATTTCAGAAGTTGATAGAATTTGTGATCGCTTCCAAGTTTGACCTTCTCTTTAAAATCTTTTTCTTTTCCACAGCTGCCTCTGCTGAAGACTTTGATTGACAGGCTGCTGCAGGATGGAATAGAGGAGCTGCTTCTTGTGCTCGGCACGTCCAAGAAAACAAAAGAAGAAAGCCACACCTCCAACGTCATCACTGAGTACACGGTATGTAAACTCAGAGAAGGGAAAGGATGTTGGGTTGTTTGAAATAAGTACACTAGCATTTTTAAAGCATGAATGTGTGAAAGGAATTTTATTCAAGCTTTTGCCAAATGTATTCATTATAAGGCACTTTTACAAAACACCAATGCTCACTGAACAAGGCTTGGCAGTTCTATCTGTGATTTTACATGCACTGTCAAAAAAAACCAGGGCTGGCAAACAATTACATTTTTTTTAATCCCAATGAATCAATGAATTTCACTAATTAATCATAATCACATTTTAATTGCATGGTTAAGATGCAGTTATTTTGCATTTCTTCACCGTTATTAAGCTCATATAAAGAAATACTTCAATTCCAGTGTCTGAAACCATGACTTAGAGGAAGGAGACAGTTTCAAAGTGATTCATCCACAGATATGCTTTGCTGGCTTTTGTGATGCAGTATCCTGCTGACATCATTCTGATTGGCTGCACCTGTATTCTTAGTTTGTAGGTGGTAGCTCAGACTTAAAATACTTAGGTGATGATTCAATTCCATTGACAAAAAGTGCATATCACTTATGACCCGTCAACTGGAGTATTTTAAGTGGTATGTGACATTAAAAAGCACAGTTGGGTTGTTAGTTTCAATCTTGGTAGATGCAGGAGGAAGCAGGAAGACGCAGCAGCAGCTCGACTGTGGTGTGTCAAAAGGGACAAAATAGCACAGGTTTCACATAGCTCCTGTGAGGGTTTTTTTTGCTGGTTGTGAAATTAATACTGCTGCCTCTCTATAATCTACAAAAGCAAATGATACCATTAGCATAAATATTGATTCTTTGTATACTGTTATTTTACTTTCTGAATCCAGTGCTAGGGGGCAGATGCTAGAACAGCCTGAATTTACATTGTGTACTGCAAAGATTCAAGGAGTTTGACTGTTAAAAGCAAAGGGAGATATGTTTTGTTACCAAACACTACTACACTTTTAAAAGAAAGGATCAGCTGATGACAGAAGAGGTAGCTTTAATTGCTCCTTTTTAGAAAGTTACCAATTAACTCTATTGCATCCGTTGGCGTATCCTTTGTCAAAGAACAAAAGCTTTCTGAACCAAAGATAAAGAAAAATGTACGTTTCTTTTTGTGTTTGCTCAACAGGATTCAGTGAAGTTTGAGCGCAGTGGTCAGCCTCCGGAGTCAGACTCTGAGGACCATGAAGTAGACAGACAGCTTTCAAAGTCTCGTTTAGTTGTAAGTAACCGCTAAATCTCCTTCTTTGAAATTTACTTTACGAATCAAATCACTAGATATGTTTTAGATACGAGTACTGTGGTCTGTTGAATATCATGTTCATTAAAGACACTAACACAAGACAAAACAAAAGTCTGATGAAAAGCCCTGAAAAGTCAATATTGATATAACATTGTTCCTATATACAGTATGTGTGATAATATATAGATCAAGCTGCACTGGAGGCAACAGAACAACTTTATTGTTATACCAATAGATTGCAGCTCACATAAAATCCTTCTATTAACATGTTTCTTTATTATCATGGTAGGGTAGGTAATAGAAATATCGTCTTTGTCACTGTCTGGAACTAGCACAAACAGAGCATGGGTCTGAGTCAATGTTGAAAGAACTGTCTCTTAATATTACTGCTAATAATGTACTGCCCTTACTGTGGTGCTTAGTTAATTTTTAAATTAACCTATCTTACTTTTATTCTTCTTTTTCCATTATTTGTTTTTATCAAAACTGCATCCACGTAATACTTTTATATACACTTAAAGATTTTTCTATATATCATGTTGTGTATTTGATGCTTCTTGTTGTAATGTTGGAGCCTCCTGGCATCTAATTTTCCTGCTGGATTAATTGAGTTATTGCTTGTCTTATCTCATTTAAGGGTGTAAAAAACACAGAAAAAAGAACATTAAAAGGTCAGATACAGATAATGAATATGCAATAACCAATATACATTATTGGATTAAATTAAACTCCTCACTTCAATATAGTTCTATATGACCGAAAACTTTGCCTCCATACATTAAGCTCATTTATAGATAAGAACACATTTGACACATGGTTGCATAGTTATTTGTTCTTTCATGCCGATCTGTTTTTTTCAACTTTTAACTTTCTTGGTTTCTATTTGAGTCTCATTAATATATATTGTGAGGTGTTTGTTGATTACCTGAAATGCAACAAACATAAACAAGCTGTTCTCAAAACAAAGTTTATTTTGAGAATTGTTGTTTTTAGTTCTGGAGGTAAAACTGTGCCAAAAATATATAATGATAATAATTATAAAATAGTTATACAAGTTCTTAATAATATCATCTTTTGGTGTCCTTTTCTATGTGATGCGTTTCATGTCTGTTTGTGTTCATTTTTTCACCTAACATTCCCATTATCAACAGCTGTACATTGTCACTGATTAGCTTCACCTCAAGTTGATGCTTCTGGTCCGCAATCTGCATATTTTTCTCACCACCACTAATTCTGTCTTTTGATGTGAAGGACCCTTTGAATGAAACCGCAGAGGGGCCCACTTTATGGACAGACACCACGCTGAATGGTGAGCAGGAGCCTGACAGGGTCCAGAAGAAGTTGAGAGGGAAGGAGAGAGTGGATGGAAACAAACATGGAGCGTCTTCATTAAGAATGAATCAGACTGTAGTCAATTCTACTTTTAATTATACTACGACCCAGGAGGTAAGAACGCTTTACAATCAGGTATGACATATTTAAAAACAGAACTAGGATGAATGACTGGAGAGATGCCAAGAAGAAGTAACATTAAAATGAATTGATTTGAACAGAGATATCACTTTTTGGACATCCTGAGTTTAACAGCCGCTTCTATCTGTTGCACTCTCACTCTGACTCTTTGAGGGTCATAGTAAACGTTATGTCGGTCATGTTTTCAGACAAAATTGACACTACTATGTTTCAGACGCATGTTTTTTTCTTGTTCTGCTCATTAAATAAGTCAAATTTGCATGTCAGACGGTTTCAGGGCTGCCAGAAACAGTGGTGGAGACAGTTTTCCTCACTCAGGAGGACTCTCTGAAGAAGAGCTCAGGACAAAAAAAGAAGAACAGGGAACGTGGGAAGGTAAAGCTGCCTTGGACTTTTTGTTATTGACTGATTTTGACTGATCAAAAACTATTGTTACATCCATTATTTCACCCATAAACATCAAATACTCATGTGATCTTGTTTCTTTAAAAGTTTAATCATGTTTTTTATGATTATCTTTGATAACATAACACATATTGATGAAGGAGCATGCAAGTATTGTATATTTCAGCTCAACCTTCCTGCCTTCCAAAACTAATATTAATATCACCATACACAATTTTTTTGTGTACAAAGATTTGCATTATTTCTTGCTCTACAATTTGACTTTCTGAAAAGTAGGACATCACTACATATAAATGATCTATGTAGTGTATGTGTCATATTAGAGCTTGATGAGGAAATCAAATCAAACATCAGAATGATTCCATCCGTAGTCATCAATAACCTCAAATATAAATGAGATGAAACATGCAAGCCTGTTCGTGTGCTCCTCTAAACCATTTGGTAACTTTAACACTTCATTTTTTCACTGATTTTTGATATTAATAAACTACTTAATCCCACTTAAAAACCTCCCACTTAACTTCAATATCAACTCATGGTTTCATTCCTGATCATCAACGTGTGACGCATGAGAACCTGTGTCTTTTTTCTCTCCGATTGTGCACTTCTTAACCAGGGCAAAGGAAATAAAGGACGACATAAGAGGCAGAGACAACGCCTGGTAAATGTCATTAAAGGGGGTTCAAACTAAAACCTGGAAATTGCACTCCATCTTTGCTCCAACTTAACAAAAACTAACACAGCAAACCCAAACAAACTCTAATTGTCACTAATGTCATTAACATAACTGTAAAATTAAACAGCTAGTTTAACAGAAATAATCATAAAACACTAACATTTTAAGTATAACAAACAGAATTAACTGGTTATTGTTTATACGGTGTGGTTAGTCCAACTAAAAGCATGCATTGTCTTAACGCTCATGAGCTTCTCATCGTAATGATAACAGGTTTGAGACTTCTGATTAACGGGTTGCTTTGTCATCCACTTGGCTTTGTTGTCTTCCAGCCACTGACACAAATGATTAATAAGGATCTGTAACAGTATCCTCCTCTAATTGTTGTCATTTCTCCTTTATCCAAAGACAAGTGAAGAGGACAAGCAAGACAAAGAGGAGGAGGAGGAGTTTTATAATGGTGAAGAATACAGCGATGAACACGAGGTGGGCAGCAGCTGCAGTAATGACTAATTCGTGAGCAGTGGGAAACTTCAATTTAGAGTGATGATTGATGATGCGTTGGGGTTGTTAGTGATTTTGGAGCGTTGTAGCTGTGGGTGTCTTCTTGTTAACAGACCTGTCAAACTCATAATGAGATTGCATGTTTTATTTGATTATTTTTCTTTGCCCACACTAAACTCCAGAGAGAGTTTGATTAATGACACACCCACTACCTGAAATAATTATTAGAAATAGATTAGTTTGTCATCGTAGCCTGCTCAAACTACCCTGCAAATCGTCCCTTGTAGAGTTTGTAGATTGTTAGTGTGTTAAATTATCATCTAATATATATATGCTCCTTTTTTTTTTAATAGGAAGAAGTTCACCTAGATGGTTTGTCTGTGTCTCAGGAGAGGAGAGACAACAGACAGGTAAGTTGGCTTCAAACATCACACTCTACACTGTTCCATCTGACACTGTTTATGTAAAACATGTCTAATGTTTTTGTCCTCTGCAGCCTGAAGTCAATACAGATGAATCCTTCTTTCCAGTTGGTACAAAGGTGAATAATAATGAGTCTCAAACAAAATCTCTTTTATGTCGCATGACTGCACTCTGATGGAAATGGAGGAGAAACAGCTGAGCTCAGTCATGTGCTGTACCTGATAAATAACATATTCATACTGTTTTTTTCTTTGTAGGAGGAACAGTTACCCACATACAGTCCTGCACAGTTTGAAACACTGACAGAAACCTGGAGTCATGCTCTAAAATCCACTTCAGGCGAAGCAACAGATACTACATTTAATGTAAGATGTTTTAAAAACCACCTTAAACATAAGTTTGTCACACTTAACCACAGGAACAAACCCAATAAAAGCGAGACTCTCAGATCCAGAGTTCTAAGTCCTTTTAATCCAAAAACACAAGGTCAGTACACGGGATGGCAATCAGAATAAGCAGATGTATCAAAACAGGAGTCCAAAATACCGAAAGAATTGGTCATACACGAGTAAACTGCTAATAAATGATATCTGGAACGCTGACATTAAGACAAGACAAACTGGTACAGGAGGGAGGTAGCACAGGGGTTAAATCCAGTTTAGAGTAGTGATAACAAGACACCGGTGAGACACATTAGGGCAGTCAAAGACACAGGAACACAAAGGACAGAAGGTAAAGGGATCTGCAACGAGAGACAAAAGGTTAACATCAAAATAAAACAGGAAACACAAGACATGAAACATAAGGAAGGTCAAAACAAATAAACTAACTCCTAGTCATGAAAAGTATTGGATTTGTTGAATTGCATCAAAGTATTTAATACTTGTTTCGGTTGCTTACATTTCTCAATGAATTACATACACAGACACAGAAAATTGTTTACGTGGTCATTCTGGGATGATGAATGATTGTCGTTTAGAATCAGTAACTGTATACCTAAGAGATAAAATGATCCACTAATAGCAGATTACTAAGTTGCAGTTTAAGTTTCTGAATTGTATTATTAATGGTGTTTTAAAAAGGTTTCAATCCACATGTTGTTGACCACAGCCTCGCCTCAGAATTAGACATATTTCTGTCTTGGTCAAAATCTTGGACTAACAGGAATCTTAGTTTTGTTTCAAGACCATCAATGCAGGACAAACAAACTACTTCGACACTGATGAGTGTTATAAGATAAAAGATAAAGACTCATCTACCTCCTCTTTGTAGAGGTCTGATCACCATGAAGATGAAGGTTTAGTTTTTATGGTTAAAAAAATGAGGTTAATAGTAAATAAGGGGACATAGTGTGGCTTTGAAATGGTAAGTTCAGTGTTTATTAATGGAAAAAAAAAAATCTGTCCTTAAAATGAATGCCTACAGCGCTTTTTAAATTATTTTGCAAAACCTATCCTGTATAAAAAAAAAAATGCAGTATAAAACTATTTTCACAGTCTATGATGCAAGGCGTTGTTCCCTTATACAGTCACACAACAACAATATGGGGGCGAGGTTGGGGTGTTAATATTTAAGTTGAACTTTCAGAGTCCTTAGGGTTCACATATCCAACATTTATTGGCCCTGATCCATCAAAGTCTTGGTCTTCTTTTGGTCTTAACACACTGTGGCCTCAGTCTTTCACAGAAGGTCCTGACTGCAACTTTATTTATTTAAAAGAACTTCAGGGCTCAACAGTAGTGACACACAGATATACCTCCCTCTTAGACTTCAGGATCCTAAAAGTCTAGCTGATGTCAGAGACTGTCTCAATGATGTAAACTGCTGGATGGCATGAAACTTTCAAAAATCCCAAATAATACTGTTCAATTTTATAAGCTCCAACCATCCTATCGGCAGCCTTGGTGCCTTATCCGACCATCAGCCAGGAATTTGGGAGTCGTATTTGATAGTAATCTGTAATTTGAATGACACACCGAAAAAGTTGTACAGTCCTGTTACTTCCAGTTACGCACCATCTCCAAAATTAAACCAGCACACTCTCAATCAGACCTTTAAAAAGTCATATCTGCATTGAAAACTAATTAAGTGTTTTAAGAATGACTTTTTCCTGGGTATAATTTTTAACTTTTAAAAATAATACAACAGAGTAACAACAAAAAACGGCTACCAGCAGCAAGCTGAAACCACTGTGTTGATTTGAACATAAGTTCTTCTTGTGACAAGACAACCAACCAATCACAGTTGAAGGTTTTAGGGTAGCCCAATCAGATTTGAAGGGGGCCATGTCACCACTGACAGCCCCTCTGGATCCGCCCCTGTGTAATGAGTCAGATAAGAAATACCTATCAATTAACCACTACTTAAAGCACAAGTGTAGGTTGATTTCCATTCCTTTGAAAATAACCCTTTTTCATCAATAACTATCCCAAACATTAAAAAAAACAGCCTGTCGGGTCTAATTCAAACTTCTTACTTTCGCAGAATATAATTAGGTAACATTAGGATGAGACAATTCAAACATGCAAATGAAGAAGGAATTACATTTTCTGAGTCATGATACTGCAGTTATTCCTGCATGGATGGATAGTTTGATGAGATGTATACTGTTCAAGTCATAGATTAATGTCTCAGTTACCCTCCCCTTCTCTTCCCATAGGTAGCATTGACAACCACAGAGCCACCATCACAACCCATGGAGGACACAGCACAGGTACAGGGCAGCAGCTGGCCTAAACTTTGTTCTTCACTTTGAAGTGTTTGCCACATTCATATCCAATCTGTCCTTTATTGTTATGAGCAGGATGAAGTGTCCCTGCCTACACCTCCCATCACATCAGAAGAACCAGACGAGGTAGAGTTGCGCTTTTAACTCATACTACAGGCTTGTTTCTTTATTTACTGGATGTTTCTAAAGATCTTTGCATGCCTGGGAATGCAACTCTCTGTTATTTACACTTAACATAAGAGGCTTGAAAATGATTGACATGTGCTTGAATCAAATGAATTACTTTCTCCCTATCATGATATAAAGTATTCCATAAATAAATCATGCTTAAAGTGATATGGAATAAGAAGCTTTTATAAGCACCTTTTAGTACCTTTCCTTCTTTCTTTTCTCCTGTGAAAATTTCACCAGTGCAAACATGTTTCCATAAGGCTAATGTGAACACAGTTGGAATTAACATATCAACAATTTTTTTTTACATTCACAAACCAAAGCATGAGACAAGGCAGCATGCTTGTTGTGTCTTCTCTAAAGCTTGTCTGAATGGGAATGAGCTGTTCAAAGAAACTTAAAGTCCGACTCTTGAGGAATGAATTATTCCTAAACTAAATATGCCAGAGAGTTACTTTTAATACTTTCTCTCTCTGTTTTTTTTTTTAAACAGGATCTTTCTTAATTCCCAAGAAACTGTGACTGTAGTGTGTTAAAGCATTCATAAGAAAACACACAACACATGGAGAGTGTGAAAAAAACTTTGAACTGTTTTGCTGGTGAGGAGCCCTGAACCCGACCATGAGGGAGGACTTCTTTCCACAGAGACGATGCCACCAAACCTCTTATGTTAGGGCTTTTTTTAGGCAGAGCTCAATAGATAATCAGGCAGAATTGTCTGCTAAAGTCCAGGTTATTTACAATTTACAAAATGCTCAATGTAAACACCAGTGTAGCCTTAAAGTTGCCCCTTTTTTAGAACTCCTAATTTATTTATTGAGACATGCTATTTCTCTGTTGCAAACAAATATCACAGCTTACTCAAACATGTGTCTACAGTTTTTTCTTTCAAGTTGTCTGAAAATTTATTTATTGAACTATACTATACTGTAATAAAACTTCTGTGTTTCCTAAAACAAAACCTTTGAATCTCAATATTTGTTTTCAGACTGTAGTGGTACTGTAACACATTCGAAGCCATACCAAACGTTCTTTTCACTGGTGAAATTTTCCTCTGTTGTAACATTGCTCTGTATTTGTTTAGCCTCTCTGTGCATGTATCCTTCAGTAAAACAAAACTAATTTACCTTACAAGTCTTTACTGTGTTTTTCTTTCTTATTTTTTTCATAAAATGAGCACCATATATATCACTTTACAGAAAGCTAAATCATCACATTGCTTTAACCCTTCTGTTATGTTTGTGTCTCTGGAACAGCAATAATGTTCCTAGGTCAATTTGACCCAGTGCATATTCATTATCCAGAAGTGTCAGAACCCCAAAAAATCCCAATAAACATTATTTTTAATCTAATTTTTTACTCCATTACTAACGATTTAAATCAAGATTTAGTCCATTGGTGTTTTTAATTCTCAAAGATCATGGTTCAGTGAAGACAACTCACTCGTTTTTCATTAAATTCATGTTAAAACTTTTTTTAATGTACATTGGAAAGCCCTAAATATAAATGCAATAATTTTACATGACATAGAATTTTGTTTATTTTATTTAAATGTTGAACTTTGAATTATTTTATGAAGTGATGTTGATAAATTAACACGACACCTCTTCTGTCACATGCTGCTCAGATTTTTATGCTGCATATAGCTGGTTTGGAAGGCATATATTGCATAAAATTAACTTTAAAAAGGGTCAATTTGACCCACAACATAACAGGAGGGTTAAACTTCTATTAGAACAGAAGCAACAAACTTACTGTGATAACATCTGCTCATGAGATACTGTTTTCCGGGGCTTGACAGGGACCTCACTCCCACATACGGGTTAGGAAGAGTGCCCACTGGCCTGATTCAATGGTAAGTTTTGTGTAAGACAGACTGATAATGAAAATGACAGCTGCATAGTAATATCCATCTCTTTCTATTGTTATGCTGACAATACAATGCTACACATCTCTCAAATAGTACCATAAGCCATTTCAACATCTCAATTTACTGTTACACTGACGGTACACTGTTATATATATTAGCCAATGTAACATCTCAATTCAATGTTATGCTGATGATGATACATTAATATATTGCCATATACATCTCTAATATTATCAATAACCACTATAACATCTTATTTCACTGATTGTTTTTGTTTTTTATTTTTGAAGTTCATTTAATGAAAACAATTTTTCAAAGTAGAACTTTCATACCAACAGGAAGCTAATCATATTTTATTCTACCTGTTAACACACAGGCCAAATATTAACATAATTATTCCAGCGGTGTTTGATCAATTGTTTTTTTTTTTATTATGTTATTGCATGGAAAACAATTTCAACTTTCCAGATCACCTTACTTTTAAGTATATTGCATTTTTTTCCCATATTGTTACATACATTAAATAAAAAATGACATAATAAAATAACCCAAACTCAAAACAACCATAAATCAAATTTAACAACAGAAGAAGAAAGAGAAAAAAACAACAAAAAAAATAATAACAATAAAAAAATAAAATAAAGTAAAAAGTATTTCACTGTTATGCTGATGACATTCGCCATAATAAGCCTATATATCATTTCAATAAACTGTGATACCAGCATGACACTATTATACTTTAGCAACTATAACATCTCAATTCATTGTTATGCTGACGACATATCAATGAAACACACTAACAATACACTGTTATATAAATGAGCTTGTTATATAAATTCACTGATACACTGACAATACACTTCTTAAATACAGTTTAACATCTCAATTCACTGTAACACTGACAAGTCACTGCTGTATACATTCTGTAATATCACCATTAGCTATCATAATGTTTCGGTTCACTGTTACGCTGATGATACATTGCTACATGTTTGTGTATATAACCATCAGACTGCTGGCCACAGTTCAGAGCTGCACAACTAATGTAAGAGACGGATTTCTCAACATTTCCTCCAGTTGAACTCTGGGAAAGGAAAGGTTTTCATCATTCGGCCTCTGGGCATTCAAAATCAAGTTCAACCGATGCTCTCTGTCTGCCTCCCAATCATCAAGGACTCTGACCTTAACTTTTAGAGAGAGATTCAAAAACTAGACGATGTACTATCAGTTTTCACCTTCCGAGGAAAATCTCCAAACCAGACCAATGTTATCTTTTAGCAATACAAATAAATTATTCAGGCTTTTATCGTCTTTCACCTGGGTAATTGTTTACCTGCCTGTACGTTTCAGAGATGTATTAAAACTGCAGACTGTAGCGAACTCATCTCCTCACAGAAACCAACCATTATTGTAATATTTCCCCAGTTTGAGCTTCACTGCAATAATTAGACATTTTCAAATCTATTTAAAAATCTTACAAGGCTCAAAAGACTTTAGATGCCCAGGCACAAGAGTATTTAAGTGAACTGTTAAGTGTGAACTGCTAAGCCAGGCCTGCTAGCTGTTCCAGATACCAGGTTTCCAACAATTAAGCAATTGCTGTGCTGGCATCCAAGCTCTGGAAATGTCACCAAAATTCATAGTCTTCCCACCACACCTGCAGCCTGTTGCACCAGCTGTGTGTAAGTTCAAACGTAGCCTAGTTTGAATGTAATTTGTCATTTAGAATGAGTTTACACTCTACTAATGTTTTGGGCATTGCACCAGCAGAGATAGTTCCAGCATAAGCCTAAATTACAACTTCATTCTTAAACTTAGCTCCTAGTAGGTGTAAAGTCCTCCTAGGAGTACAAGTTGCCATGGCGTGTTGCTTTGAAAGGTGGGATGATTTGGAGGATGAGGAGATACAGTATGTTACGTTAGCAACACGTTATCCACGAGAGATTACATCCTTTGGAAAAATATGATCACCAAGTTTTGCACTCCCAAGCATTAACACATGTTGTATTTGATCATTTATATATATATATATAAATATACACACACCGTAGATTAGGGATTTATGCTGTAGTTATCACCTTACTATGACACTTTATCAAGATTTACATACCTTCTGCTGTTGTTCTGCGACAGTAACGGCAGTTGGCGGAAGTTTGTTTCTGCTGTTGGTCAGTTCTGAGACGATTAGGCACGAAAGATAACAATGTGACAACCCCTGCATCAAAATTAGTGCTTTCCTCTGATTGGCTGCTGGAAGTGTAAACGTCATATCTGGGACAATGTTAAGTGCTCAGTTTGGATGTTACGGTCCACTAGTTAAGATGAACCTTACGTCTCTATGGTGCAACCAAACAATGAGACAACTTAGATTACAAATTAACTAGTTTCAACATATAGTTTAGTGAGGACTCTATGTGGTGGAATTCATCAATAAACTGGACACTGGACACAGAAGACTCAGGAGACTCTGACGGCTTATGTTGAAATAGTTTATGTAGAACTTGATCAAGGAGGCATAACATAACAGTACACAGGATGGAGAGTGCAGTGCAATGCCAAGTCAGTTCTGCCAGACAATTCCTCAGGCATGGTATTTTATCCCCAAAAATGACACTAAAGTTAGATGCCCATATTTGGACAATAGGAAACAAAACAATTGGGAAGAAGAGCAGTGCTCTAGTCTGGAGACACTACGTCAGTCTAAACATACAGATAAAGACAGGAGCAGGTCTCTGCTGACTTTGGAAGGAAGTAACTCTGCACCTGACACTTAGAATGGAAAGATACAAGTGTGAAACATTCATACATACATATATATAAGACTACGACACTTTACATCCTAACTTTAGGACACAACTTACACACAGATGGTGCAACAGGCTGCTGAACACTAGTGTCACATGTCTCCTTTATACAACTCTGTTGTGCGGTTGTGCTTTTAAGTCATATTTGATATTACTATCCCTATTTAATGCTTCCTTTGGTAATGTTGTCTTTATGTTCTTTTTCAGTGTTTAAGTGTTTATTTTACAGTGTATGTGTCTCTGTGGCTGTTTCTGTTGTGCTGTGTATAAGATGTAGAGTTTACTTGCTTATAATTATTATTTATTTTTATTTTGTAGGTGTTCATGCCAGGTGCCCCAGGTGGAAGAAATCGCTTCAAGGAGGCCTTGAAAGTAACTTTTTCTCTATTTTTTAGAGATCTTTAAGATTTAAACATCATGCATGTGACCCAGGTTCTAAGTTTGTTTCTTTATTCAAATTTCAGCCTCAAACATCTGGAGCTCATGGTTACAATAGCTGGAATGTGAGTATGTTATGAAGATAATAATGCAATAGTGCTAGGATGGTTTCAACAATAAATTTGTTGATTTGTGTTATGATATTTCTCTAGAGGAAACAACAAGAAAAGCCTGACCTTCAAGTGCACACCAGGAGTCAGAGGCAACAACAGAAGGAGAGACACGATACAAAAAGAGGGATTTATACAAGAAAAGAGCAGATTGAAGCTGAAGAAATGGAGGAGTTGGAAACAGAACAAGAGACAGGAGAAGAGACAGAAATAGGCCCCGATCTAGACTACAAGGAGGAAGAAGGGAGTGGAGACTATGACTGGGAGACAGAGGAGGACGTGGAACGAGAGAGGGAAGGAGAGGAGGACTATGACCTGGAGCGGCAGAGAGAAAGGGAAAGGCTGGAGATGGAGAGGGAGAGAAATGAACTTTGGAAAGAGAGGGAGGCTGAGCTGGAGATAGAAAGGGAGAAAATGGAAAGGGAGAAGGATCTGGAGAGGGAGAAAGAGCTGGAGAGGGAGAAAGAGCTGGAGAGGGAGAGGACAGAGCAGGAGGGGGGGAGAGACATAGAGAGGGAGAGGGCAGAGTGGGAGAGGAGGAGGGCAGAGATAGAGAGGGGGGTTGGAGGGGGTTACGGTGAGGAGACAGGACAGCCGTACCCTTACCCTCCAGAGTATTTTCTCCTGAAGGTAAGAGTAGAAATAATTCACTTGAACACAGTCATCATGAGGAAACACTCAGCGTTTTCAGGCTGAAGCTCCATTTTAATGTAAAAACTGCTGTTGTGTTTGTCATCCAACAGGGACAAGCAGGAGAGAACGGACAAGCTGGACCAAAGGTGACAAAATAATAAAGCTCCTCTCATCAAAGTGACACTTTTTCACTATCAAACATCTCATCAGATATCCTAGAGGACTTAGATTACATAATTAACATCTTAAATTGAATAGTAAAATGAGTGGTGGAATGTCAGCTGAGTCAATCAGAAGTTATCCATCCATCTATCCATCCATCCACCCATTTACTTCTGCTTATCCAGGGTTGGGTTGTCCTTGTCAGATGCCTCCCAGACACCAGATCAAAATTGATTGTTTTTAGATCCTTCTTGTGAAGTATATTTTCTAACTGAGTTGTCTGCCTTCTAAGAAAGACACTTTAATTAATTCAAATGTGAAGAGGATCCATCAGGTGGATTATTGTTGCCGTGATTTTTATGATGGCCAACAAGGCCATCCACACTGCAACAACCAAAACAACTTTCAGAAAGATGCTAATTAATTTTTTTGTATGCAACAATTTAATTATTTGCAGCACAGTACAGGAGATTCAGTTACTTGGACAATGGTTTTTGATTTGGGGTGTGTTAGTTGCATTTGTTTAGAACTTTTACATGCTTTTTTGACTTTGCAATGTTTCTGAATTTGCAGAAAGTTTTGCTTATTGGCTTTCCTTTTGCACTGCATTGTGGGTAATGTGTCTCTAAAAAATTCTACCACAGCATTTGCTTCCATACTTTTTCGGTAACATGCACTGATGCATGTATCAGCAAAGAGTACATGACGATATGTGTATATATTTATTTTACTTTATTTTTCAAGTGTGTTACACCAATGGGACATACAACAAGGTAATCCTCTTGTACACAACAATTACAAAGTACATCACCTAAAAAAAACAACAACAAAAGGAACAAGATAGATTCAACAAACATACAGACAAACAGATTTCAGGTTTTGTACTGACAATTACACACAAAAACAAATCCATGAACTTTTTTATCACACTCCACCCTTTCCATTGTTCATCCCTAGATGAGGTACTTTAACTGGAGCCCATAGCATGACACAAGTTCATGTAAAAAAAACAAAAACAAAAAACAAGAACAGAAACATTTGTACAAAACCAATCTCCATTTTGTTGTTTTGAGCACAGCCCTATAATGTGCATGCAGATCATTTTTAAGATATTAATGTTTTCTCCACCTATCTGTTTATCAGGAAGCTGCAAGCTGAGGCGTCTATCTTTACCTGCATAAAAGTTTGAAACAATTCTAATCTTCGTCTCTGAGATTCTTAGCTCTGCATTATTGGGTTTGAGCCAAAATAATCTTAAACTCAAAGTTTTTTTTCTACAACTGCAACTGCTGGTAATTGTTAAATTATGGGTCACACTTCTTGAATTACATTGGTATGTGCTGTTTTTTTTTTTTTTTTACAATTATGACAGAGTAACAAACAGATAAGCACACTTAACTAGTTTTGTACATGTAGCAACTGAAAAGGACAAATAACTAAATAGATAATGAAGAACAAAAAACTAATTAAGTCAGAAGTAATTTGCACATACAACAATGAGATAATAACCATGAGAATAAAGAGAAAAATAAATGAAAATACATTAAGAAAGTACAAACAGACAAATAACACAAATAGACGAACAAAACCCCTGATTACCAGTCCCTCCCACCCCAAGACAAGGGCCATAATGCAAAATAGGGGTTAGAAAAAAAAAAAGATTGTTCTTTTGTTTTGTATTTTATTGTTGTTATAGTTGTTTGCTTTCTCTTTATTTTTCACTGTAAAGTTAGACTACACATTTTTTTCCCGCTTGTATCCTCTTTATTTAATATTCTTATTATTGTTATTATTATTAGATTTTTGACGTATTTATTTTCAAACTGTGAATTTCAATTCTAGTATAATTTGTATTACTTTTTGTGTCTTTATTTTCTTTATTTGCATAAAATGTAAAAATAATAATAATAATAACTGAACACAAATGATTTACTTTGACTGTAAGAAATAAAAAAAATATATATCATTATAAAAAAAAAAGGAGTACAATACAATCACTTCACTAACGGCTGTCACGACTGTCACTCATGTGGTTCCTGAAGGTATTTGCTGGTTGTATCCAACTATGTAATGGCTTTTTACTTTAAGATATTGTAGACATTTCTTAAAGATTTTTGCCACTCTTCAGTTTATGATTTGCAGTGCCCTTTCCAACACCCCCCGCCCCCAAGACAGCCTGAGTCTGCCCCGGCATCAGTGAATACATTTGATTAGTGTTGTTTTATATGTTTTATATGAGGGAACAAAATACCCAATATACTTCCATTCCAGGAACTGTCTTCAGGAGGAGGGAACTACCATAAAAAAGAGAGAAAAAATATGTTTTGTAATTTAGAATGAACTGGCTTAAAGTGAAACATATCATTCCTCCGTCAGGATTTACTGAGTCACCCAAATGGTCCCGCTGATTTAGATTGTCATTATCATCATCCTGAGATCACAGAGCAAAAATGACAGTCGCCACATAAAATTTGCCATCGGTTCGTAAAAATATCATAGCTGCTCTCCCCTCCTACCCACATTGCATCAGTCAGTGACATCAGATCTTCTCTGCTGTCTCGCCTGTCAGTGAAGCTGGTCGACTCCAGGTCTTTGATGTCCTCTTGTCTCTATTTCTGTGTGACTGTGAGACAGCAGATTAAAGCAGACATCAATAATTCTCCATGTTAAACATGCTGACAAGTTTCTGTTTTTTTTCTAACTCCTCTATGTTGGTTTCTTTTGGCTCATTAAAAACAAAGGGCTGAGGGGAACTCTCTAACTGATGTGCTCAATTTTTCAGGGTGAAATTGGAGAAAATGGGCAAAAGGTAAATATGTTTGTTCATTAATTGTTAGGCGTTACATTTGAAAAGAATGAAATCTAAGAGTTTGATAGAAAAAAAGAAACCTTTTTTGTGTGTGTTTGTAGGGAGAACCAGGCATCGGTCACAGAGGTCCAGAGGGCCAGGCTGGTCCTCCAGGCCAGAAGGTGAAATTCCCTTACCTCCTTGTGCTTAGAAAGTAAAATGATGGAGAAAAGAGTCTTCTACTCCTCCAAGTATTTTCAATCATTTTAACTTTGATTGACTTTGTCTCTCACTGCGGTTTTAATCGAGGGGATGTAATTGGCTTGGTGACTCACTCTCTCATTTACAATTGTGTTTTAGGACATAAACTGATGAAAGGGAAGACGGCCTTTAATTTGAAAGCAATTAATCAAAAGTCGTAGTAGAGTGGAATAATTACATTACAGGAAACAACTGACCTTTACCTGGTTGCTTATCTTCCAAGTATTTTACTTTGCCTCTCTTTTTTTCTCACTTTAGGGTCAACCCGGGGAGTCAGGACCTACTGGTGCACAGGGCATCCAGGGTATCAGTGGTAACACAGGCATCCAAGGCTCTCCAGGCCTGAGGGGACCGCCAGGAGATGCAGGAGAGCCCGGCAGAGAGGTACAACATTATTTATAAACCTGCAGTTTCTTTTACTCACTTTTTTATTTGGAGAAGCTAAGACGGCCAAAGGGTTTTTAAAACATGTTAGATAACTGTGGAAGAATGCAGATGTTTAAAAAAAATAGTAGGGTGCTATTTGGTTTATGAAAAACATGAGATGTCTTTGCTGTTTTTGCAGGGAGAGCGGGGTAAAAGGGGGAAGAATGGATCACCTGGAGCTCCCGGACCTCAAGGAGCAGGGGGACCGCTTGTAAGAAGATATTAAAGCTCCTATGAAGTTTTTAACTGGTTATAAAATCAGCTTTGATACCTCTGTATGAAATACAAAAGGAAAGAAGACCATCAGATTAATTATATATCAGAATTTTAAAAGGCTGGTACCAGTGCTGCTGGGTTGAAATCAACAGACAAGGAAAACAGAATGATGACTCTAAACTAGAGAGTTAACAATCTAATTCACTAATCTGTGCAAATTAATAAAAATAAAACCTAGCTAACTAGTCTAACTACCAAAACCAAAATGTGGAAAACAGCAACCCTGTACCTAATGTGTCTAAACAACTAAAAAAACTTTTGTGCACTTGTGGAAATGTGCCAAAACTGAACTGCACCTGGCCATCTTGGCAGCCTGGAATTTCCAAGCACAAACACAGTCAAGAATTTAGGTAACAAGGGTTTAAAAATAAATCTAACACAAGTTTCTGCCATGAGTTAGACTCTCGCAAGCAGCTGCCAACTGAAGTTTAACGCTCCCTCCTGGCTGCTCCTTTGCTTGCCCCTGCACACCAATCAGGCGCCACCGTTAGCCACACTGCCAAATGACGACAATCTGGAGGACACACCACCTACACACCCATACCAAGCATGAACACACACAGAGCACTCCAAAGGAAAGGTTTTAAGCGCACATTGGAACTGCAGCCGTGACACAAAGCATCTGCTTAGATTCACCACAACAAAGATTAAAAGTGAGTGATTAGTCTAACTGTTAAAAGACAGCAGAATTAAATTATAATGAGAAACCACTACTTCCACACAAATAAGACATTTTCAACAAAGAGGTAAGACCACAGCAGGTACAGTCTGTTCACAGGGGGCACCAAAATCAACACTGACTGAAAGATTCCCACAGTAGCTTTAAATTAAGTTTGCATGCTCTGCCTGTACAAAATATAATCAACATGTTTTTTTTTCTCACTGTGTACTTTTTAAGTTATTCAAAAACACCTTCAAAATGTTAGTAATTACTGCTGGAAAGGATGTCTAATAATCTTTTCTTTTTTACCTCTGCACCCATCTGATAAAGGGTCCTTCTGGTGAGCCTGGAATAAAAGGAGAAAAGGTACAAATACTGCGCTTATGTTATTAAAGAAGCAACTTTTTAAGCAGTGACAATATGATTTTGTTTGTCTTTAATTTATTTCATCTCAATCAGGGTGACAGTACTCCTGGAGAGCCTGGTGCCAGGGGGCTGTCTGGCTTTCCAGGCAGAAGAGTGAGTTCAGATAAGCTTACACTTACTACATTAAAATATCAACATGTTTACTCTATGTTTGAGTGTGGAAAAAAATCCTGGTTTCACTCATCCACATCATCAGTTGTGTGTTGTGTTACTCTGGTGTTACATCTTTCTTTTCAGGGTGATAAAGGGGCTCCAGGTATCAAAGGAACTCTAGGGCATATTGTAAGCAACTTTTCAGAACCTAACAACATAATACGTCTCTTTCATGCACAGTTGGAGCCAAAATGATTTCTCTTCACTCTTTTGAACAGGGTCTGAAAGGCTTACGTGGCGGCAAAGGTGAAAAGGTGAGCTGCTTTTGTTGTAGTGAAGGCTTGAAAAATGAGAATACTACTACTTTGAGTTTAAGGGAGTCTTATGACAATAACACGGACGAGAATGAGGTATGTCAGGGTTATATCGCATCGTTATAACAGGCTGTTTTTGGCACACCACACCATTTTAGAAAAATGTTTCACATATGCATTTACACGAGCACAGAGTACTCTCTCTGTGGTACTGATCTCAATGGCACAGGAAAGGTTAATCTCTTTTAAGGTCTGCAGAGTCTACTACTCCCTAATAAAGCTCATAATTGCAGAATCTCAAACAATACAGTTCAGCATGCCAAAAGAACAAACACATGTTTTTGGTGGAACACTAACTATAAAACACACTCTCCAAGTCACACAGCCTTTGAAGTAATTAAAACTTTAACAGTGCAGGTCCATGGCAATACATCATTTTATGACAATACTTTTAACTTTGAATACTTGATTTCTCACAATATAGGTGCACTTTAAGCTGACTATTTAATATGATTTATTTAATTATTACACCAATTTTATTAATCAAATTCTACTATTGTAGCAATGTGATGACAATTTGGGATCTCTATTTTCAACAAACAAGACTAGTAAGTTTTTAAAATGTGTTGAATGTGAATCCTAAATAAATCATGCAAAACACATGATCCGCCTCACCCAAAGGTCCCCCCTAAAAGGGACTTTTTTTTTTAAATAAAACCAAAATTTTGTACACTATTCACACTTGTAAGTTGTCATCTAAAACAGGGATTCACAATCTTTTCAGCCCATGACCCCTAAAATAATGATGCAAGGGACTGGTGACTCTTACTGTCTCTCAAGGTAGTTTAACATTGCTCACAACCACGTGCTAATGACAACAGGCTAATCCAAAAACAAACAAACGGAACAACACTGAAAAACACAACAGCCAAACAAACACAATATTATTGTAAAACAAAAATGTTTTAAAGCAAGATGCAGAATAAAAGTATTATTCGTGATAAGGAATATATTTTCTACAACAATGCATAAAATACATATACTGTAATAAAAAAATTAGCAAACATCAACAATACATGCCATGGTGTACAGTGTAACATGGATTTATGAATTAATTACAGTTCCATTGCCTGCTAGCCGGGCCGATAAATGATAGATTTGTGGACTAAATTTTTCAGAACAAAGTGCAGCTTGTACAACCCCAGTTCCATATAAGTTGGGATACTGTGTAAAATTGATGTTTCGCAAATCATTTCTACTGAATATTAAGTTTGCAATAGAGCAAAGACAACATATCAAATGTTGTAACTTAAAAATGTTATTGTTTTATGAAAATTCTATGCTTGTTTTAAATTTATACCAGCAACACGTTTCAAAACAGTTGGGCCAGTTTACCATCGGGCTGCATCACACCTTCTTTAACAACACTCCATAAAGGTTTGAGAACCTTGGAGAACAGTTTCTGTAGTTTTGAAAGTGAAATGTTTCCCCTTCTTGCTTGATATAGGATTTCAGCTACAGTTCAGGATCTTTGTCCTAGTTGACGTAGTTTCATTTCACGATGCACCACATTTTTTCAGTGCATAACAAATTGGCACTGCAGGCTGTCCTCATATCATCAGGGATGCTGGCTTGTGAACTGTACAAGTCTTCTAACAAGCTAAGTGTTCCCTCCCCTCTTAAGTGGAGGATGCGGCGGCCACAATTTCCAGAAAAAATGTCAAATTTCAAATTTCTGTTTGCCTCAGTCCATCTTAAATGGGCTCTGGCCTGGGAAAGTTGCTGGAATTTCTAGTTTATTCATGGTTCTTCTTTGCATGGCACAGTTTTAATCTGCATTTGTGGATGCAGCAACCAGCTTTGTTTACAGACAATGATTTTTGGAAGTGATTTAGAGCCCATGCAGTGACTTCCACTACAGAGTCTTTTCTGTTGTTACGGAGATTTCTCCAGATTCTCTGAATCTTTTCATGATATTATGAACTGTTGGTGATAAAATCAACTAATTATTTGCAATTTAACGCTGAGGAACATTATTCTGAAATAGTTTAACTATTTGCTGTTGCAGTCTCTCACAGAGTTGTGAACCTCTTCCCATCTTTACTTCTGAGAGACTCAGCCTCTTTGGAATGCCCTTTTATACCCAGCCATGTTACCAATCTGCTGCAAATTAACCTGATGAGTTAGGAGATGTTTTGTAATACACGTCATTTTCAGTGTTTTGTTGTCCCTGTCCAAACTATTCTGAATGTGTTGCTGGCATTAATTTAAAATGAGCATGTATAACTTATCTGATGACCAGGCAACGCACTGAGTACTTATAAACATTCATGCTAGTTTCTGATCTCACCGCACATCACCAAAATGTTTACACCAACAGGAGTCAAACTAGTATCCTTGATTTTTTTATTTTGCTTTATTCAGAGTGCAGTGTCTGTAATATTAATACACCCTCATGCATGAATATTATGAAGGTGCTTCTTTTTCTGAGGCTCCCATGAACTTTTAAACCTTTTCTCCCTGCATGAACCGAATTCTATTTACACCTGCCTCACTGTCAAGGATGTTTACGTCAACAGTGAGGTATGAGGAGCAAAAGACGAGGCTGACGTCCACTTTTTGATATTCAGTAGCTTGTACGGACTCCTTTTCATTTCTAAAGAAAAAAAAGTCACAGAGCAGAGTTCATTTTGAAGTGTCAGCAGGTCCAGGTCGTGTTGCGAGGAGTGATGTCAGTGATGTTTTCAGAAGTTGGTACTCATCAGGTGCCACAACTGAGCCAATCGTTCCTTTCAAAAGTAACAACCCAGAATATGACTACTATTCATGACATTTTATCAAAGGTGATGTGAGGACTCTGCTTCCTGTTTTGGCAGCTAGGTAAGGGAGATATAGTGTAATACATGTACTTTTTGACACCTCAAAATGAAATGAAGATGTTTGTTTTTTGCAGGGCGACCGGGGGTTAGCTGGAATCCGTGGAGAAAGGGTAAACACTTTTATGAGTTACTGAATAGCTCCACATGCAAGTTGATTGCTGACCGTTTGTGTACCATGCACCATAGTGGCGTGAAGTGTCCGTGAGTCATGGCTCAGTTTATCCATTATCTCTTCCCTACAGGGGAGTGTGCTACAAATCCAAGGACCTCGTGGGTTTAAGGGCTCCAAAGGAGACGGAGTAAGATGATTTTCAAGCTGTTGCTATTGATGTTGTCTTTAAAGAAATGTACATTCAGAACATTTACATTCACACAAAGTTATATAAAAATGTTTAACTATCCTTCATATGTGTACTACAATACAATTTGGAATCTTATACTGTACATTTTACTCCACTATATTTATTTTACAACACCGGTTATTTTCTAGACTTAAATAGCATCATAAAAAATGAAAATGTTACTTTGGTAATCAAAAGTAGAGTCTGCTTAACCATTTCAGACAAAGAGAGCAAGTTGGAACATTTTATCTGTAACATTACAAATTACTATTTCACTAACAAGATGAGTAGGGGTTGAGGTAAGGAGGGATGAGTAGTGGTCGTGGTTAGGAGGGATGAGGAGGAGTCAAGGTAAGGAGGGATGACGAGGGGTCGAGGGGTCGAGGTAAGGAGGGATGACGAGGGGTCGAGGTAAGGAGGGATGACGAGGGGCCTAGGTAATTAAGTGATGAGTAGGGGTGGTGGTAAGGAGGCATGAGTAGGGGTCAGGGTAAGGAGGGATGAGGAGGAGTCAAGGTAAGGAGGGATGAGGGGGGGTTGAGGTAAGGAGGGATGAGGAGGGGTTGAGGTGATTAGGGATGATGAGGGGTTGAGTTTAGGAGGGATGAGGAGGAGTCAAGGTAAGGAGGGATGAGGAGGAGTCAAGGTAAGGAGGGATGAGGAGGGGTTGAGGTGAGGAGGCATGATGAGGGGTCGAGGTAATTAAGGGATGAGTAGGGGTGGTGGTAAGGAGGCATGAGTAGGGGTCAGGGTAAGGAGGGATGAGGAGGAGTCAAGGTAAGGAGGGATGAGGGGGGGTTGAGGTAAGGAGGGATGAGGAGGGGTTGAGGTGATTAGGGATGATGAGGGGTTGAGTTTAGGAGGGATGAGGAGGAGTCAAGGTAAGGAGGGATGAGGAGGAGTCAAGGTAAGGAGGGATGAGGAGGGGTTGAGGTGAGGAGGCATGATGAGGGGTCGAGGTAATTAAGGGATGAGTAGGGGTGGTGGTAAGGAGGCATGAGTAGGGGTCAAGGTAAAAAAGGATGAGTAGGGGTCGAGGTAAGGAGGCATGAGTAGGGGTCGAGGTAAGGAGGGATGAGTAGCGATCAAGGTAAGAAGGCATAAGTATGGGCCGAGGTTATGCGGGATGAGGAGGGGTTGAGGTATGGAGGGATGAGTAGGGGTCGAGGTATGGAGGGATGAGTAGAGGTCGAGATATCTGAATAGTTGGGAATAGAGGGTCGGGGTCAGTGTGGGGACACGTCCTGACACGCCTCTGGTTCAGTATCTCCCGGTTTCTGTATTGAGAGAAAAGGAGAGGGATTGAGAAGTAGAAGGGATCAGGTGAAAGAGACAATGAGCTGTATGTGATTAGATTGGGTTTTAGAGACGTGGTCCTGTTCCTGAACTTGCGTTTTACTAAGATAAGATAAGACATTACTTTATTGATCCCCCGGGGCGAAATTCAGTTGTTACAGCAACCCAGAGATAAGTACAATCAAGAATAAGTTTCAATAAGTAAGATAAAATAAGTAAAAATAAAAATAGATAAATAAAGACAGAATACAATTTAGATTTATCCAATGTTACAAATCGAATTTAGATTAAATAGCAGTAATTACATAACTTCATATACAAATGTTCAGTCTTGTCATAGTTGGTCTTTTTTGCTTTTGTCGGTTACATAAAGGCATCAATATGATTTTAAGTCTGTTTCATAACCAGAAAAAATCTCCTTGCAGGAGTTTTAAGTAAGATATTGATTACAGGACTTGTTAGAGAATATTACTACTTGTGGAGCTACTATTTTCATTGCTTTATAAAACACATATGACATAAACACACAACGACCTGTGAAGAATTGAGTTTGTGTTTGGTTTCAGGGTGAGCGAGGTCCACCAGGCTTTGATGGCGATAAAGGAGAAAAGGGCGAGGATGGTCCACCTGGAGCCAAGGTGATAAATCCTCCTGTCATATTGGTGATTAATAAATCTGATGGAAAAAAATATATATATATTTATAATTCTGCTAATTGTTTTTTAAAGGGCGTAAAGGGTGATGCAGGTACTAAAGGTGCATTGGGACGGTTTGGAGCGCGAGGACCAGTAGGCCAGAAGGTAAAAACACAACAGCAATATCAGCTTAACAATTCATTACTGTAATTGTATTAGTGTTTACCTCATCATTGTCCTTTCCTACAGGGAGATCCAGGAGAGCCAGGACTTAATGGAGTGATGGTAAAGCCATGGATAAAAACCCTTCAGTAAATGTGCGTGACTTTGGGAAAAACAATCAGTAAACACCAATAATGTGGTTTAAGGGTCAAAATGGGGACCATGGAGTGGATGGGGCCAAGGGGGACAAAGGAGATTTAGGACTGCAGGGCCTGAAGGGTGATCAGGTACATGGAAAATACAACTAATTATAATCCTTTTAATTCCTTAAGCTTAAACGTCACTTTGTTTATGTGTGTGTAAATGTGTTTGTTTGTTATTTTGCAGGGGGATTCAGGAGAACCAGGCTTACCAGGAGACGAAGGAGAGAAAGGCGAGAAGGTGGAGGCAGTCATTATTTGTCTCAGTTGTCTCATTTAAGTTTTGTTTTTCTTAACTTTGATCCCTTGTGGTGGTGTTTTTAAGTTGCAGGATGTCTGTTTGCATAATATTGCTGTTTTGTTGTAGCAGTCATGCTTCACTGTGTTACCTGCTGTTTTAGGGTTTCAGAGGTTTACCTGGACGCATAGGGAGTCTTGGCCTGGATGGGGAGAAGGTAAGAATCCTACCTGACCAAAACAGTTATCTTGTAATGTCAAGAATCTGTGACTGGGTGTGTGTAATTTCCTGACTTTGAAAACAGGGAGATATGGGATTGCATGGCACAGCAGGCATACCTGGACTAAATGGACTCACAGGGCGGAAGGTAAACAGTCATGAGTGTGCTTATTTCTCTTTATCTTTGCCCGACACACACTCAATCTCAATTCTCCATCACATTATATCAATTCAGGGTGATAAAGGACAAGGAGGCACAAATGGTGATGATGGTGAACAAGGAGTCAAAGGAGTTAAGGTCAGCAAAACAGCATCAAGACCTCTATTCATCAACCAAACTTGTCATGTACGGTTGTGTGTTTTAATTTGTAATGTGGAGCCATTGTGTTACTTTGTTCTATCTCCACTCAGGGTGCTGCAGGTTTCGCAGGTTTCCCAGGGTTTAAGGGGTCAGCAGGAATTCCAGGAAGGGATGGTGATGAGGGACCACCGGGACAACCAGGACCCCATGGGGACCGGGGGTCAAAGGTAGAGTATCCCTGCTCCCTCAGCACATTTGACTATATCAGACTGGGTAATATTTTCATGCTACATTGATAATGAATTATTTAGCTGCAAAATCGAAGAAAAGCATGGGCTCAATATCGACCTTAAGGACGAATTATCTCTGTAAATCTTGGATAGTCTCATAAGCAACATCAGTGGAGCAATCACATGTTGATTTTAATAAAACAATGCTTTCTTTCTCAAATAGTAATGGTGTATTCACTTATAAATACAGTGGCTGTTACATCTGCAGTGCTGGTTGACCTAGCAGTTTAAGTGATGGCCCTTTGTTCTGAGGCTACAGTCCTTATGGCAGGAATGGCTGGCTCGACTCCTTGCCATGACCCCTTTCTACATGTCATACCCCACTCTCTACTCCCCACATTTCACTGGTCTCCTCAGCTGTCCTTTCGAACAAAGGCAAAGAAATTACTTTAAAGACTGTACATCACAGATTTCTCTTGGGATCTTACTTATTGGATTTAGAAATCACTAGTGTTTTTGAGATTCAGTACTTTGACAATAAAGTAAGTTATTATGCTGGTGCACATACGTATTGCTAGGAAGTATATGTACAAAGCTCAAACTGAACCAGTCAAAGCCATCACAAAAAAAGCAACATTTCAACAAGCACTTTGTTTTAGAAGCACGAATGAGCCATGGGGATGAATCAGAACAACATATTTACATACATTTAAAATCAGATATTCCTCCTGGGAATAAGATCAGTCTCTTAAAAGTTCACCTCTATGAAAAAAGTCCACATTACACAAGAGGAAGACTGAAAGTGCGACAGAACAGAATGGGATGAAGGATGAGCGCAGCCTGATTACAGTCATCATGTCTGTGACTGGCAGCATGAGCTCTGTATACTGCAGTTAATACAGCTGAGACGTGTCTTTAATTAACACACACACAAATACACACATGAACCTTGTCTATTTCTGTCTGCACTTTTCAAGTAATATTGTGCTCAATTAGCTCCTTTCAGCTACAGCTACCAGACTCTCAGTGTTGACAGAGAGGCTGGAAACATCTAATGAGGATGTTCAAAGAATGAACCCTAGTCATTTCTCTCTCTGTCTTTCACTGTGCTCCAAAGTGAGCGGCGTGAGCGGCTGCTGTGGATTTTCCTTGATAGCATTGAGGCTTTTGTGTGACAGAATTTCAGGACTGATAATGTGTTTTCTCATTTGTGTATCACACAGGGGGATCAGGGCAGACGGGGGAGAACAAAGCCGTGTCAGAGAGGAGCACCTGGGAATCCAGGACTAAGAGGAGCCAGTGTGAGAGTTGCATATAAACACACTTTACTCATTGAACTTCTGCTGGAGAAAAACAAGTCATGATCCTCTCCTAGTTAGTATCTGTAACAGAATGAATTGTTTTATTATTGCCTTAATTGGTGATTAAAGTTGATCACCTTGACATTTTAACAAAGATAAAACAATGATAAGGTCACAAATAATTGTCCTGTATTAGCTTTTATTTAGAGAAATTCTATGCAGCAAATATTGGGGGAGACAGGTATGGCTGTAACACTTTTTGCTTCAGCGCCTGTACCAAACTGAATTTTTGAACTAGAGTTCTCAAAATGTTATACAAAGAACCCACATGTGTTTACCACAAACAGAAGAAATTCAAACATCTGACAGAGTTTTAGAGATATCCTTAGTTGGTTTCATAAACATTCAAAGAACTACATGGCTGTGTTAGTAACGGACGTTTGTATCCTGATGTAGTATTTCTACCTAAGCACCAATGGACATGCTAGTTTAGCCCTCATAGCTCACACCAGTAAAATGCAACTGATGAAGTCATATGACCTGGAGAGGATGTGCATAAGTATGTTGTTAATGGCATAATAACTGCTACATTATCAGGCAGGATGCAGTGGTTTCAGACACATCCGTTGACTGTATCTAAACTGGATGACATAACAGTTCCTAAAATGTGAAGCCCAAGAATATTGGAGCTCCACCATAATGACTGCCTCCTCCATATTAACAGAAAGACATGGCTCAAGCTATCAAATCAAATTACACATTAAATACATTTTTCTCAGTATTTTTTCTGTCTTTATATTTTGCCCTTCTTTACAACCTCATCAAATGCTTTTTTCAAACATTAGCAGGCACGTCTCTTTCAGTCCTCTTTTCCACTACAATCAATCAAATGTCTTCAGCAATATGTAAGAAGATGGTTGTAACACTTTTGGGGATTTGTTAAAACACAGCTTACCCCTGCCAGCTATTGTTTAATTAGCTGTATCGTATATTGGTTTGAAATTAGTAAGGAAAAGATGCATTACATTTTGCCTCAGGAACTACGTTTTACAATTTAAACAAATATAAGTCACAGGATTTTATCTGCAATAGAATAACTACTAAACAAAATGTATCCATGATAAAAAAAATTTACCTTCCATTGTCAAAATAGTGCTAATTCTCTGGAAACCATTTACAGCCTTGGAAATCATCATGTGGGATAAAGGGGGAAGTAGGTGAACACTAAAATGATCATGTGACATGTGACTAAGTATACCTATTTAGAAATTGTGGTGTTACAACTCTCCCCATGTTACAGCCATACACGGTCTCCCCTACTTGTTAAACCTAACCAAACGACTGCACAGATCACTCCTAAAAGCAACGTTTTATTGTTGTAAGTGTTGGACTTCGATCATGTCAACTTTTAGTACATCTTCGACTGTTTCTTTTCACTTTTTTGCTAAGCTGGGAGCTAAGACATCAAAAATTCACCCAATCTCTACCTTTGATCATAACTAGCTGTTAACATGACAGTTTTGTATCTCAGCTGTGTGTATTTACACTACAACATGACATGAAAGTGGCTCAAATCCTGGTTGGGTACTGATGCTAATGAAACAGATTTATATGCTGTGAATAAATACTCATGGCTTGATAGAGTGCAATTAATTCTATAAACATATTTGTAGTTTGTATTTTAAATTGTTTTGTCACTGCAGGGTTTTGTTGGTGTTGAAGGAGGAAAGGGGGAGAAAGGGGAGCCTGGACTCTCGGTAGGTCTATCAGTTTAACGCACAGAAACAACACATATTATAAGTCACACATATTTTGTATACAAATGAAGAAAAATGGAGTGAGATTACTCTGAATGTCGTGTTTCTCTTTGTCAAGGCTGAAGAAGTGAAGGAGCTGGTCACCCAGGAGGTGGTAGAAAAGTGTGGTAAGACCGTGTGTGTGGGCCGGGGGTGTCATGTTATTCACTTGTACTTTTTGAACCCTCTATGGGTGCGTGTACTTCTTTGTACATTTATCCTAGAGAGCACTAACGTGTGACTCCAGATAGGCTTACATATTGTGTGAAAATATGTGTGCGTGCGTGTGTGTGTGTGTGTGTTTGAGATCTCCTGTGGCAGCAGCAAGGCACCCGTGTGTGTTGTGCCATCTGTTATGTTCTCTCAGAGGAACACACACCATGGTGCCCTCAACAGTAGAGCCATTCACAAACACGAAACGGCCATTAAATCAGACACCTTACCAAGAATTCACTGCTTACAGGACTCTTAAAGGAGGATTCCACGGATTTTCAGCCTGGGGGAAATTGAGACTTTTTGCACCAGACATTTTTACACTTCGAAGTAGAAAAAGGAGTGCTGATGAGGACAGACACACTCTTAGTGTTTCTTCTAAAGTGTTTCTATTTAATCTCAAATCCATATTATAGTTTCTCTCTAACTAATGGGCTCTTATTTTGTGAAGTTTTTGTCTTTTTATACTTTTTATTTACTTTTTTTGTTGCTACGGCCTAGTTTAGTATACAAGAGAAAAATATTATTACTTTCATCATTTTCACAACTGAGCTTAAAAACAGAAAGTCATACAGTCTTTTCAGTGCCCTGCCCTGGTTTGGTATTCTTCAATGATGTTAGTCTCAGAGTTATGTCCATTTCATTTCCTTAAACTTCAATCAATCAATCTTTATTTGTATTGCGCCAAATCACAGCAAACATTATCTCAAGACACTTACAAACAAAGCAGGTCTAGACCATACTCTATGTTAAGTTATTAACAAAGACCCAACATCAAGACTGGGTAAGATCCAGTCTCATTTTACAGCCAGGACCCAGTCTTATCTCATCTTAACCCACCATACATAATATCTCACTTCAGCCTTGATAGCCGTTAATTCAAAATTTTGATCAAAACAATATATTGTTAGTTTTAGCTGACTAATGTTATAACATGAATAAGATGCTCCCTGGCTGGCTTGTGTGACAGCTGCCAATCACGGTTCAAGTTCAGAGGTCATATGGGTCTGGTCAAGTTGAAAGCTCACCAATCATCAGAGGGTCAGTGCGTCACTTGGTCTCCGCCTCCAATATGTGGAAAGTAGTTTGACTCACGCAAGCAGAATTCAGCTTCAAGAGCAGAGCAGTGTCTGCGTGCGTGCGTATGCCTCGCTGCGCTCTCGCGAACAGAAACTTTCCGCGCAGAGCTGATTTGTGCATGCACAAGCAAGTGTCACTCCCTACTTCTGTCCCTGTGCTTTTATGCACTCGTAGCTGCCTAAATACCTCTCGGTTGTTGAACTTCCTCGAGAGGAGTACACATCTGCGCGTGGGAAATATTATTATCTGCTCGTGTATATGTTTTACGAGCTCGCCCGTTTTGACACAAATCTAACCCCATACAGAGCACTTTGTAGCATTTAGTATGTGACAGCGGTAAGGACAAACTTCCTTTTAACAGGCAGAAACCTTGAGCAGAACCAGACTCATGTCAGACAGCCATCTGTCTCGACTAAATTGGTGTTGGAAAGAGGGATAGAGGAGATTAAGAAAGAGAAAGGGAGAGATGAGACGGATAGTAGTAGTTGTAGTAGCTGTTGCAGCTGGAGTCTGGAACGTCCACAGCAGCAGGCGTAAACCTTGAGCAGAACCAGACTCATGTTAGACAGCCATCTGGCTCTAACAAGAACTTCTCCACAATCCTTTAGCATGCTTTTATGCAGAAGTATGGTGAAGATTTAAAACATTAAAACCATCCTATCACATCACAATATGTACATTTAGATGATTATGTACCCTGTTTTTGTGGTGGCAGGGTTGGAGTACAAGTTCATGGTGAAGTCTGTAGATCCAGACGGAACCAACTCAATGACAGAGAAGAAAGTTGTCCCAACTGATGTGGTGATATCCCTCAGTCGTGACCTCCACAACCAAGGCGTGTCTGAAGATGGCGATGAAGTGTATGAATATGGAGACGATGTGGGAGAAATGTCGAGTCCTGCTCCTGTGATACTCGAGGAAACAGGGATCCAAACAAACCACACTGGTGAGAATAACCACTTCATTGTCACACATCATGTCACAAGTTACTGTCAGGCTGTTGTCCAAGCCTGAAGGCCGAACTCACAGATGCCAGAGATATTGTAATGCTGAAAGTCATGGCGTGGGACTGAGTGTGCCAGAGCTAAATGTCTACATATGTCATACTCATGTTTAACAGCTGCTGTGCGGGAAGTTTTTCTGGTATTTTAGTTAACATTTTGGAGACAATTCAAGTGTTCACGAAGCAATCATGTAATTGTGGTCACCTGCCATGGTTTAATAATAATATTTATAATATAATACCTTTATTTATATAGCACCTTTTAAAAAACAACAGTTTACAAAGTGCTTGACAAGCAACAGGGCACATAAAAACAAACACAAAGAGAACTCAACAGCAGAGACAGCTTAAAGAAAAAATTAAAGTCAGACATCAATAACAGAAAGACAAAAGACCCAAACAACGATTTAACCTGATATCACAGGAAACCAGAGACCAGAGGAACCAAGAAAGTAAGACTATTAAAAATATAAAAGGAAAGAAACAAAGCAGTAAAAAGGAATAAAGCACTAGAGGAGGGGTAAAAGCAATATGCTGAAATAAAACAAGAGATAAAATCAGCATTTAAGGAATAAAGTGATAAAATGAATTAAAATAGAGTGAATGAAGGCAAAGAAGCTAAAAGACAATAACAACAGGTAAAGACATCAAAAGAGATCAAAGTATTAAATGCAGACAAAAGCATTAAAATAAATAAATCAAGATGAAAAAAAGCAATAAAGGCAGTTAATGAGATATTAAGAGAGTAAAACAATTAAAGGAAAATAAGATGGGATAGAAAGTAAAATGATAATAAAGGCAGTGAAGATGACAAAATCACATAAAAGCAAGTCTATAAAAGTGAGTTTTAAGAAGTGATTTAAAAGATGCTACAGATTCTGCCCTGATTGAAAATGCTCGGTCCCTTTTAGATTTAAGCCTACACTTTGGCCAGGAGCCAGGAGGTTCCCACCTGAGGATCTAAGGCTGCAGGTTCGCTCATAGGGTGTTAAAAGTTCTGAAATATAGCTTGGAGCCAGACCTATAGATGCTTTCAAAGTGATCAGTAAAATCTTAAAATCAATTCTAAAACTAACGAGGAGCCAGTGGAGGAGGGCTAAGACTGGGGAGATGTGATGTCGTCTGTTAAAACCAAGCGGCAACCAGCGGTCTCAAACTATGAAGCCCATGCAGAAGTGATATAAACTGCAATTCATCGAGAATCCGCTTGAGGCTGGCTGCAGAAACACCGGAAACCACATAGACATGAATGGGAAAAAGACGATCTTTGCAGCATTAAAAATCATGATTACAGCCTGGTTCAAAAAACGGCTTGGCTCTACGAAGCTAATCTCTCTATTGGCACACACTGTACAAGGGGCTCAAACTCCGCCCCTTTACATCACACTCTGCCTGGTTGAGTTCCGCATTTCCAATATGGCTGCCGCCGTGGATTGGCTTGGAACAGCGCTCAGGAACAGATGGGTGACGTCACGGATACTACGTCCATATTTTATACTGTCTGTGGTTAAAACCAGTAAGAAGCCTAGCTGCTGCGTTCTGAACTGTTAAAACAATTATCAAGTAGAAACAGCTTTTTGAAGCTAAGCTGAAGATTGCGTGTCTGGTTGAGGCTGAAGGCCTTTTCTATGTCTTGCTGATTAGTTTCACAATCAAACACATTAAGATTTGTAGACTATACACTGCTGATTCAAACTCTGCTATGAAGAGCGGCTAAATTCTCTGGAGTGGTGACGAAACATATTTAGCATAAAACGCTGTGTTTAAGAAGTTTAAAATGTGGGCAGTCCAGTGGCCATATGTGAAATAGTGCCAACAGTGTGCTGCTGTTACTGAGGTCCCCCCAGCATCAGGTCGAAACAGTTCAACAGAGAGTCAAGATGTACCAAAATATCATCAATATTTCATGGAGCTCAATATTGAACTCCGGCCCCAGGCAAGAACTATTTCTGAATCCCATTTTGTTTCAGTTCTTTCTTCTGGTAAGAAATAACCAGACGATAATCAAAGAGGGTCGTTGCTTGACTTTGCCAGTGGTCAATGTCAGCATGTTTATTCATAAACACAGTTATTAGATGTAAATCAGTGACATTTGGCTCATACAAAATAATATGTGTGCACAAAGGGATATGAATATTTAAATTTGAAGTTTAAGAAGAGAGAAACTTAATTAAGGGAAGGAAGAAAACAAATGTTCATTTGTCTTTCAGCTGATTAAGCACATGTCCTAACCTGAGTCATTGTTTCTTGTGATTGCTGCTGCAGCTTCTTTATGTGTCATCCTTAAGAAACCTGTGTCAGTTCTACCTTTAAGAGTGCTCCTGTTAAGTGCAGTCTTTTCCATCTGTACAACCGTTTGATATGCAGTACATGATTGTTTGTTGATGTGTTTTCGACTGACCTGAGTGTCATAGAACCAAAAACTAAATGATAATGCTTTCTGCTGTGCGTCTGTAAAACTGTCCCAACCATCTCTTTTCATTTCCTTTGAATTACACTTTCAGATTTCCTTCTCATCCCTGGTTTGAGCACCAAACGAGTATGAATAGAGTGATGGTGTAACCTCAATCTAAAACTGTAGTGTAGCAGTTTTGATTTTTTTTGTTTTGCACAAAATAATCCAAAAGATTGTCAAATAACAACACTGACCACTCTCTGTTGTATTAAAGATGAGTCAGAGCACCACCCGCATACCTTTACTGTTGATCGAATCGGAGTGGATCCCTCTTGGCCGCTGATTATTGAAGCTAAAAGCTTCTAAAACCTCTTATTGGTGCTGTTTTCCTGCAGAATCTTCAGAAGGAGGGGCTGCAGAGTGGGGGCAGAGGAGGAAAAGACGGGTATTTGGAACAAACGCTTTTGGTGAGTGGCCAAGAAAACTGATTATCTTCTTATCTTTCTTGCTCTCCTCATGTTTACTTGCTTTCTTCCCTTTTTCATAAACTATGAGTCATAAGTTTCTTGAAAAAGTTAAAAACACAAGGTGGGAGAGAATGATAAGAGCAAAAGTTAATCCATGATTGTTTGACAGCCTGTGTGAGCTTTCACAAAGCTATTTAATTAGGAATAAAAAATAAGATCTAAAGTTTAATAAAGAAAGTTGTGAGGAAGTCTTGTGACTAAATTAGAAAAGGCTCCAGAAAGTTAGCAGAGTACTTCTCATTTAAAGCTCCTGTCTGGAGTTTTTAGGTTGTTGTGAAACATACTGAAATTGATACTAAGGCCTCTATATAAGCTCCAAAAGTAAACCAGCATAAATTCAGAGTTATTTTTAATGTCTCTGCAGGGTAGGTGTCACATGAAATGATCAAGAGCAAGCTGCCAAACAGCCTTTGTTTATCTTTTGCATGGAAATGATTCTCACTGAGTGAAAGGTGGAAAGAAAGCAGGAAAGACTTTTTGATAAAAACACTATTTACACATGGTCTGTTTTCGAAATTGTCTACTAAACTAGCAGTACGCACTGATTTGGCCAAATTCCGTATGTAGTATATGAACAAGCGCAAAATCTTCGGTATGCCAAAACTACCTGGATGTTGTACTGATTCGAGAAAATGTCTCAGTATGCAGCGGACCAGTCTTCCCACAAAGCACAGTGCTACTCGGTTTTTAGCTGCATTAGCGCCACCTACTGTGTTGGAGTTGTAGGAAACGTTCAGCAGTCCGTTACATTTACAGTGAAGTAATGCGAAATAAACGCTGGTGAACCACATACCACAGATAGCTGTTTGTCTGTGAAAATGATTAAATTCCATGTAAACCACTTCTTCACTTCTTAGATTAAAAGTGGATGCTAAAGAAGCAGTTTCGTTATGAGCTTAGCCGCTGTTAACTTCCACTATCCTGAACCAAAAATGCAGCAATTTTTGACCCAGCATACTGCAAAACAGAACGAACAGAACAGTCATACTACATTCAAACACAGTATGCAGTACTTACTGCATACTACTTTCGTTGGTAGTATGTAGCAGGCGGTTTCAGTGGAGATAAAGTACAACACTTTCCACAGGGGGGCGCCAATATTGACACTAGCAAAAGTTCTTAACAGGAGCTCTAAAGGCACCGTCAGGAGCACTGTGGCCAGCATTACATGACGCAGATGTGTCAGTAATGTGATAACTATTAAGGTAGAAATCGCATCATCAAAGAAAACTGAATTTAGCAGAGTTTAGAGGTTTTTGATCATAATTTTTCAAATTAATGTTCACGGTAAAAGTTGATTAAAAAAAGTAACACCATAATTAAGGATTAATGGATTAATGGATTAATGGATTAACGGACGTGTGCCCACATCTGGTAAGTTGTTGACTGGTAGATTCAAAAAATGATCAACTATAATATAACAACAACTAAACTTTGTAATCTCTGATATATTACCGTAAGTTAGCTCACAAAACGTGATCAGCCGTAACAATTTATCACTACCAGTCACAGCTCTGGAGTCTTGATGTGTCCCCCTCTGTCCCACTAAAGGTCTGAAATATGTATACTAGTACATCCAAAATTGAATCATTTGGGTTAACTAAGAGGAGTTTGAGGTGACCATTCTCACTTCTCCCTTTGGTTGTTGATAAAAGATTGACTGGGATCCAAAAGCTAAAGAATTAATTCACACAAAAAGTGGCGCTGTTGGCCTAGCAGTCTAAGCGCACGCCCCATATACAAAGGCTATAGCCCTTGTAGCAGAAGTAACAGCTTCGATTCCAGCCTTGACCATTTACTGCATGTCCTCCCCAACTCTCTACTCACAACGTTTCTTGTCTATCTTCAGCTGTCCTATCCATCAAAGACAAAAATGCCACCCAAAAAAACTTTAGAAATTTAAAAAATTAACAAAAGCAACAGGAGAGAAAACAAAAATTACCAAATACAAATCCACAGGAAAGACAGGAGCACTGGGAACACAGGAAGACGTAGTAGCATCCAGGTAAGAAACAGCAATGTACTGACACAGAAGGGAGGAAAAACAGAGGCTGTTTTCAAAACTGCTTGATCCATATTACCTCAAATGTAGTACGCAGTTTGTACTGCAAATTGCATACTGCGTTTGAAGGTAGTATGTAGTATGACTGTTCTGTTGGATCTGTTTTGGAGTATGCTGGGTCAGGCGTCGATGGATTTCCAGTTTCTGAAAGTGGTAGTAAACAATGGCCAAGCTGATAGCAAGACTGCTTCTTTAGCATCACTTATGATTTAAAAAGTTGAGAAGTGGTTTATATAGAATTTAATCATTTTAACAGCACCTAAAAACTGAGTGCTCCCCAGTGCTGAGCATTGTGGGAAACAGTACGCGAGGGAGACTGGTCCCCTGCATACTGAGGAATTTTCCCGTATCAGTACGACATCAAGGTAGTTTTGGCGTACTGCAGATTTTGCTCTTGTTCACATTCTGCAAACTGAATTTTGGCTCAATCTGTATGTATTACTAGTTTAGTGGGCGGTTCCGAAAACAGCCTAAATACTGACAGGGGCAATCAGACAATCTCACAGGTGAGACAACGAGACACAGCTGAGACAAATTAGTACAATCAAAACTGGAGGTAAACACAAGGGCAGAAAGAAAAACTAAAGCAGATACAGAAGGAACAAGTATTCCAAAATAAAACAGGAAACACAAGAGACTGAACTGAGACGCACAAGATAAACTACATACACAAGGAAAAAAGAACAAAAGACATAAAAAAGATCGCAAAAAACACAAGAAGGAAAATAAACAAATCTTAACAGAAACTACTCATGGTAATGTCAGCTTGATAAGACAACGTATTAGAGCTATGTTACATAAGACAGCTGTTTTATTCCAATCCAGCTCTCTATAAGGAAGCAAAGACACACACAAACTCTTGTCTCAATGATGCCGCAGGTTTTTATCTTTCAAGTTGTAAAATCCTATCAGACATACTCTCGTGGAGACCTCTTAATCAAAGCTGTACCAGCATTTCACCTATAGCGGCTTGAGGCAGTAGACTGTCTGACTTTATCCTGCAGGAAGAATGAAGGTTTATGTCTGTGACTTACTCCTCAAACATGCAGCAGCATCTTCTTTCTTTATTTGGACCACGACACTTGATAACTTGGGGGAAAAAAAACAGTGTTTCCAAGCTTTTTATATAAACCCTTTCTCTGCAGTTTCAGCAGCGGAACAATGCCTGGAGCCGATGTCTGAGGGCTCGTGCACGGAGTATGTTCTGCTCTGGTACTTCCACCCTCGCTCAGGAGAGTGCAGGCCGTTTGTGTACGGTGGATGTGGAGGAAACAGAAACCAGTTTAACTCCAGACAGGAGTGCCAGAGCTGGTGTGGGAAGGAGAGGAGTAGGGAGAACCAATCAGATCACAGAGAAAGTATACACTGATACACCTGATCAAACGAGTAAGACTTCACAAAGGTTTGGTTGTACAGTTTTTATGTCTACTGTAGCTGCAACAAGACTCATTGGTACATTTATCTGCTCACATTTATCACAGAGATAAAAAACACTTCAACATTTTGTACATAAGTGTGTAAAGTCTTATAAATGTGTGTGTCATATTGGATTTATTTATATATTTTGCAGCGTTTCTTACTTTTGTTAAAAAACAAAATGTGAATGTCAAAAATATGTTGATTTATACATATATTTCTGAAACACAGCAAGTTTTTCCAGCGTCAAATGATCTATACTCACACTACAGAAACATTAAATCTGTCTTTCCTTTCTCAGCTCTGTTGTGCTTGTTTCCACATTTTTATGTAACGCTCAGTCACTTTTCTTATGCTTTTATAAATCGCTGTGCATCCTGTGCGCAGAATAAGTCACTGGTGGCTGATTGCCTGCTGCCACCTCCACCGCTACATATGTCCGTCTGGCAGGGGGTGTTATGGGTCAGGCAGGGAGCCAGATGAGGGGCCAACAGGGGCCCAGTGAAGGAAATCAAGCAGGGACAGTTTTAGAGGACTCTCTATCAGACAAACACAGCGGTATAGGGGATTCCTGCGTGGGTGTCGATGTGGAGGCAGCACGCATTCAAGGTTTTTAGTCAGGCAGTGTGACACGAGACAAAACATGACACATCTTCTGTTCTCAGGTTGTCATTGGTTGATATTTTAAAGAAGAAGACTGCTGTGTAGGCTCCTTTAAATTAAGGGCTGAACAGAAGTCAGTGTTATAACGCCACATTCCTGGCGCAACATGCTGCTGCAGCTTCAACACCAGCTCTCCTAAACTGTAATCAATGCCTCAAAAAGCTAGAAATATGCAGTACGTACTGCAGGAATTCCTTTTCCTTCCTAATATTAGATAGTTAAAAAAAAAATGCAAAGAAGTCTCCAAAGGCTTTCATCATATAAGTCACGATTCAGCTCTGTAATGAACTCCCACATGCTAAGATGCTTCATAGATCTGCACGATGTACTAACACAGTCACAGTGACAGGCTGTCCTCCATGAACCACACCCCCTGTCAACCACAACTACAGAATATTTAAACAGATCCAACACTGTAAACAACTTAACAATTCTTACAAGTGTCTTCCTTTTGGAATCAAATTAATGCAATGAATATACTCTATGATTTTAATATTTTTATTTATTATTCAAATAAATGCTGCACTTTTACACCAGCCAATAAATCAATCAATCTTTATTTGTATAGCGCCAAATCACAACAAATGTTATCTCAAGACGCTTTTACTAACATAGCAGGTCTAGACCATACTCTATGTTAAATTATTAACAAAGACCCAACATCAAGACAGGATAAAATCCAGTCCCCTCTTACAGACAGGACTCAATCTTATCTCATCTTGATCCACCATGAGTAGAGCAGTATTTAGCTAGTTACAGCAGCAAGGAAAAACTTCCTTTTAACAGGTAGAGACCTCGAGAAGAACCAGATTCATTTTAGACAGCCATCTTCCTCGGTCGAATTGGAGTTGGAAAGTGGGATAGAGGAGAATAAGAGAGAGAGAGGGAGTGATGATAGTGATGAGTAGTGGCAGCAGTAGTAGTAGTAGTAGTAGCTGTCACAGCTGGAGTCTGGTATGTCCACAGCAGCAGGACGTCCATGGCAGGTCTATGGTTAGTAACACACTAGTGTGGTCTGAAACAATGACTTAGAGGTAGAAGACACCTTCAAAGTGTTTATCTTGTGAAAAAAGGAGTTTATTTTATTTTTTGCAGAAGAGTGCAATGTCCATTTTTGATTAATTACTGATATCCAGTGATCTCTGGATAATGCAACAGCATTTGCACTTTTCAGGAGTTCCAGTTTGATTGCTTTCCCAGTTTCATACAGGTTCTGTATACGTGAAATGATTGTTTCCCTTTGAGGTAAGATATATGACTGGTCATAGCAGGCCTATTTGATGACTTCATTTGGACCAAAGTCTTGTCACAATGTTGACTAGCCAGCAGTCAGTCCACACCCATTTAACAAATGCTGTTAAAATCTTCAATTTAGTTTCTTCCACAGGTCTTTGGCAATTCACACACTCCGAAATAGTGTTCTACTTTGTGATATTTGAATTCTGCTGACACAATGTGCATACCTTATTGTTCTTCAACTTGGTGGCAACAGGAAGACAGGTGACTTAACTGCTCTGTGCTTAAAGGGACCAATTAGCATACAATTACCAAAAAACTTTAATCATCGGACCTTAATCGCATCACGATCAATGTGTTAACGCTGATTAGAATTTAGAAAGTATTGCTCTTTAATTCTATTAGTGGTCAAAAATTCACAGGACCCCTTTAAGTATTTCCTTATCATGTTTGTATTCATTACTAACTAAGGAACAATTACATCTAAAGTATATTTGAGTAGAGCAGCTTATCTGCTTTATCACGACTCTGTAGGTAAACTTTGAAATACATGACAGCACTGCTCTCCAACTAAGCCCCGCCCACTTTAAACCAGGGAGAAAAGCAAGGACAAAAACACATATATAGAAAATATAGCTGTCATTTGAAATATCTCAAACTGTTCTAACTTTGGCAGATCATTTTGTGTTTGTGTAACCGTATTGCTGGTTATATACAAAACTCCTGGAGAAAATTGGTTTTCAAGCCTGTGATAAAGTCTGTGAGAAAGCTCTGGGAAAACTTTTGACAACTTAAAATAGGACCACAGAAATGTGTGTGTGGTCATTGCATCTTCACACCTAGGCTGAACAAAAGGCCCTAATGGGGACCGACACATAAGCTCTGAACACTTCCTATTTCCAGAAACTGTCAACAACATAATCCAGCGTAAAATATGAAAGTGTGATTTTTTTTCCATTAAAGTTGAAGGGAAGCAACTTATTCCATCTAATGGATCAACTGTAGAGTGGAATCAGGAGTTGGAGGACATCTTATACCACAGTGTGTCACGGACTGTGATCACTCCAACAGCGAGGACTTACACGCCTATTAATCCAACAGTGGAGCTGCTCATTAGTGCCTGACCCAGCACCCTTTGATCCTCTTGCTCCTGACACACTCTTTCTTCCTTTTGACACGGTGATGTGCATCTCTGCGGGTGGCTCCAGTCTGTGTCACATGTACACTCAGAATTTTAATTAAAACACAATGTTCTCCTAATGTCAGATATCATATCTTCTTCTGACATGAAACAGCCATATGTGCACCATGCAAATCACTCGCACAGCAGTACACAGTTCACTGACGTGGTTTGTTAGAGGAAAATCAGGTGGTTAAAAAATTCATTGAACATTTCATCTTTTATACAAACCACAGAAACCAAAGATCCTATATATTTTGTGGTCATGTATTAAGTGTTTTATGTGAGGATTTTATTGTATACATATGCTGACAAAATATGTTGGTAAATAATGTGTAAGAATCCCTTTTCTTATAAACAGTGCAGTATAATTTTAAAATTGCTAAAACAACTGGTACCACTCTTTAACAAGCCCACTATGCCAGTGGGTTTATTGGGTTTAAAGCTCCTGTGAGGAACCTTTGGTTTGCTTCAATCATGGCGCCCTCTGTGGACAAAGCAGTCTTTGCTGATTTTGTCCTGTGCATGTGTAAAGTGTTTCTGTTTCTGTGACAAACAATTTCATCCTGCTCTCTTCAACCATTCAAATGTATTACTCATTGAGAGCCTTTGCCAAACAGTTAATCACTTAGTAGTTTCAGATATTAGAAATAACTCTATTTGAATAATCACTTCCTTTTGATGGTCTTGCTTACTTTTTTAGGCCATAAAAACACATCATCATTCATTTCTATCTGTTTCATAACCAGCTGAAAGCTCCTCATAGGAGCTTTAACTAGGAACTTAATGTACGGGTAATACATTCTGTTCTAACGCCACTTATCAGATATTGATAATGCCATGTTGGATGTAACGCTTGCTCTTCCAGCCTGACTATTCTTTTATTTATTTATTTTGGAATTTAAGCTCCTAATTTGGGTATTCAAAACTCAGCATGGCTCACATCGTCTCTTCATCAAAAGGTCTGCGAACATCAGCCATCATCTTAAACAAAGGTTGCCTTATTAGGAAGGGCTACCAAACTAATCACTTAGTTTTGTGTTTGTTTTCTAAATCGTAATAGTAGTGTTTAAAAGTGCATTGTAATTCCCCTAAATTAAGATTATGTGTTCAGATAGCTCTTTCAATTCAGCTCAAATCCTTAACTCAAACGTTTCAGTTTGCTGCTGTGTTTGACAAAATTAAACTATATAGTTCTTGTGTTTTAAATGTCCCTTATCTCTCTATTTAGTCCAAAGAAAAAGGCTTAAATATAAATAATATAACAATGAGGCTCAATTAAATCATCTCTCTGTTTTATGTCATTTTCTGCACAACGGAGCTGTCCGTGGTCCTGACTGCTGGAATTCTCCATGGTGCTGAAAAGATGCACGCTCACATCAAAACATATCTTTTATTCTGTCTAAAATATATTCAGTTGGCTCGAAAATGGATTAATGTAATGGGTGTTTAGTAAAATAACTTAATATAAGGGGTGAAATGAATTCAAACGCTGTTAAGCCGTGCGTAAAAGTCTTGCACTGCAGAGTTTTTCCTCACTGTGATCGTGATGCCTCGTGTTCGCCAACAGGAGGTCTAATTCACCAACTTTCTCTAAAATCATTTACCTCGACATCACTGTATCATAACCAATGGGACACTTCAGAAAAAACTCAAATGTCAACGGGATGACGTCTTTGCTGGCGTAAGGATGCGGTTCGATGGCTCCTACTAAATGAATGCACGGGGAATGGGCGCGCGAGACACTCTGCTGGTGGGACAGCGCGCGCTGCTGACCTCCGCACACTTTATCGCTTTATCGGGATTTCTCAACTTATCTCATGTGAGGATTTCTGCACCTTACACTTTTCCTTGCAGAGAAACGTGTCGGTTGAAACTCCCATCGTTTTCTTTGTTGTAGGACGCGAGTGGTAAGTTGTGCGTAAATTTACGTTTCTGTGCCTTCAAGTCACTTATGGTCCAGTTTGGACATTTAAGACACGAATTTAACTTTTTTATTATTACCCTTCTCAAATTTACTGGAGTACAACACCCGTTTTTTCTATAAGTTTGGGGCTTTATTGTCCGATTTCCGCATAAATTAATACATGTAGATGTCTGCATTGAAAAACCGCAGTTTTTCGAGCAGGTTTAGGACTTAATTCATTTTCAGCTCCTCTTCACTCCAATCCTATTATGTGTCATTTAAAGATTTATGCAGTTCAGGGCTAAACAAAGTAAAACAAATTGTCTCCCTTCGTCCTCTTCCCCTGTGTGTACAAGAGGACACAGCATGCTGTCCTCCCTGAAGACCCTCCTGCTGCTCTCGGTCCTGTGTACACCGACCTCCAGCCTGTGCCTCCGCCTCTATCAGACCCGATCAGACCTCCTGTGCGACGACCAGCTGCCGCTCGGGGTCCGGAATGACGAGGAAGAGCCTCCTGGTTTCTCCCCCGTGGACGGCTGGGGGTCCCTGCTGCAGTCCGCGGAGTATCTCACCTCCTCCTCTTCATCCTCCTCTTTGGAGTCCAGTCGGGAAAAAAGGACTTCAAGCCCCTCAAACTACCGCTTCATGAGTCGGACCAAGCTCAGAGGGCAGATGCTCCGGAACAGCAGCAAAGGGGATCGGAGAAGCAGGCTGACCCTGTCCCTGGACGTGCCCACCAACATCATGAACGTGCTCTTTGACGTGGCCAAGGCCAAAAACCTGCGCGCAAAAGCAGCGGAGAACGCGCGTCTTCTGGCTCAGATTGGTCGGAGAAAGTGATCAAAATATTGTTGGACAAATCAGATTTAACAGACAGCCATGACCAGTGTTGGCCTCGTTTCTTCTTATTCACTCTGAAGATGTTGTGTTGGTGTGTTTCTGCAGGGTGAGAGTGATTGTAGGTTGTATAATTCACTTACTCTATATGGAAGGTCCTGGTGACCAAATCTCTGTTTGCACCAATTCAGACACTGAAAAACTCAATTAAAGGGTTCAAAAACGATGACAAGTCATGACACGTTTTGAGTGAAAGTTGGTTCATCAGTCTTGAGTTCCTTTGACTTTTAGGGACAACATAATAAGATGACAAAAATAGCCTTGTAAGAATATAAGAGCAAACACTGCAAACTTCAAATTTGCAAATTTATTAACTCTTAAATGCATCTTTCAAGTTAAATTTGTTTCACATGCTAAACCATGTATTTCATGTGCACTCCAAAATGTTGTAGCACCATCTTAAATAATAATAGCAGAAGGTCAAAGGAAAAAGGGATTCATATATTCCATAAAGCCACTCAGCGATATCAGACATGAAACAAGTGAGAGATGTTTTCAGGTCACATTTGCAGACTTATTCTTACCTAAAAAGAAGTCTTTAAGATTCATTGATTTTGAAAAGTTGTCCTTTTAGGTGGACATCAGTTGCAGTTAGTAAAAATAGTTTTTATTATAGCGCAGCCCTCATATTGGATTATTTGTAAAGTGGATGATTAATGCCCTTAGTTTGCCCTAAAGTAACCATTAAATCTCTCACCTCAAAATAAGAGTAGAGCCGCTATGTTTTCAATTCTCATCATTGTGAGCCTGAGACCAATGAAATCTGTTTTTGCTCCTGTTGTATAATCATGATGCTACTTTCTCTTGGGTGCTTTATTTAGTTATCGACCTAGAGGTTTTCTGTTCAGAAGTTCACATGGGAGCCTCTACGTAGTGATTCCAGATTTGAAACACTGACAGTGGAAACACTGAACACACAGTACAAAGCAACAGTAAGTTCATGACAAATTGTAAAATGATAATGCATGGGATTGTTATTGTTCATCAGATGTCTGTTATTTTTATACTCCAAATAAAGGATTATTTTTCCTCAAATAAAGCAGAAGTCACAAAGACATTGGCCTTTTTATTGCAGACAATTTAGAATGTTATTAATGAAATAGTTCTTAATCCTTCACCTTTGTACAGTCAATGAGGCTATCACAGAATAAACAAACAGTGTTTGTGACCATTTGGAGCTTATCATATCACTAAGTTGCTACAGCCATGTAGAACAAGTGAAAGATGGGACGAATGAAAGAAAAAAAGTCAAATTTCAGTAGTTGTATCAGGCAGGTGCTAATATCAGCACACTTTTTGAATTTATTTTCACAATATGTGTTTGAACTAAATTTGAATAACTAACTAAAACCAGACACACTTTTAGTAGCTTTTGATTTGTCACGAGTAAAAGTCTAATTTTAGCATGCCATGCGAACCCTTTTTTAATGAGCCAAACTAAACTTTTCATCAGCTGTTTAGGGAAATAAAAAGTTAGTCACTTGCCCCAGACAAGACACAGAGCAATGTTGACACCTTGTGGTACATTTTAGCAATAACATCCTAAATTATGATTCAGCTCTGCAAACATTACCTTCACTTCATTCCCACTTGATTATGCTCTCATAATCAAGGTGGTATGACGTTTTAACATTTAATCTGAACACACTCCTATCAGTAATTTGACTCAGATATGCATAATAGCATTTTCCTGGTCAAAGCTGTAGGTCTGTTGTCACTAGTAATAGTTCTATTTAAAAATATCTAAAATGTCTTACTGTCCACAATTGTCATTTCAGATATAATCTTAATTATTTTTACTGGTATAAATGACGTTTGTAATTAATGTGTATTGGGCTTTAAAGTTTGGATGTAGCTTATCTAAAAAGACAGTCGTAGTATCAAGAATTAACATTTTGGATATCCTCATTTAAAAGTCCTCCAAGATAAAAATCAATTTCTAACAATCAGTTGTTTCAAGTCAATAAAACAACTGATATCCAAACGAAACATCTTTTGTAATACATTTTCAATTGTGGAGATTTGAACAAGATATCTAAAATGGGAGTTTTTAATAGGAAGAATTATATGCAAAATGTTCGTTTTGGACAGTGAGAATGACATTTTGGATATCTAAATTGAAGGCCCAGTATACAGCCTATTTACGGCTATATTTACGCAATTTATTCTAGTAATAATGACGTATAAATCTGAAATGTTCATTTTTACTAGAAAAGGTTGGCTGGCAGATATCTGTAATGAATATCCAGTCAAGCTTTGTATGTTAGCCCTACTGGATACTCATCACAGATCTTTAATTAAATATGCTATTCTGAAATGACCATTTCAGACATCCACAATGTCATTATTACCAGTAGAATTTACATCACTTTTGAGGTTCATTCATGCTGACACTGAAATAAGCAAAATAATAATAAAATAATAATAAACAAAAATAATAAAATAAAACAGCATTAAGGACTGGAACTGAAACTGAAAAAAAGGTCATAGAAACTGTTGGAAAACTCAAGACTTTTTTTGCTGTTTTCTGATAGATTCTCCAATAAAATGCATTTACTTAAAACAAGTAAAGGGTTTGTCTTAAATTAAGATTATCCATCTACTACAAATAAGATCTCAGCTTGAAAAATGTATGAAATGTAATATAAACCTTGTTTCTTCTAAATTACATCTCAAAACAAGATCATTTCAAGATCGTTTGACTTAACAAGATATTTAACTTGCATTGTCTTAAAAACAAGTCCCTCTATCTTGCTCAAATGTTACTTGTTAAGTAAATTTATCTTAAGTGGGATAAGACAGTGGGATAAGACATGTTTGACTAAAAATGAGCCAATTTCACTTTTTTTGCAGTGTAGACTGAACAAAAGGTACTGTACTGATGTTGGCATAGACTGAGGCTATAATGTTTCCAGCTTGTCGGCAGCAGCGCCCCCTGCAGGTCACGGCGCATATCGATGACGTACGTTCCGTTGACGTGGACGTTTCAACCGGAAGTCAGTTTCATTCTGGCTACGTGGAAGTAGCTTCAGTCCTGACCGAGGCAGGGAGCATCTTTTGCCCTCGTCTGTCAGCTTCATTCCGACAACATGATTAAAAAGTTCGATAAGAAGGACGAGGAGTCTGGTAAGATTGGAAACTTCTATCTTTGAACTAATAAATAAATGAACAGTTAGATTTAGTCTTTTAACTGACAAGATAGCGGACGCATTTGAAGCTAGTTCGACGCTAGCCTGCTACAGTTAGCCGACTAGCACAAGTTAATGGTTCATATCAGGATAAATTGTATTCTTCATAATGTGTAGCAGCTACTGAGGGCACGCATTTACATTCGCAGCCATTAACGCTGCTATTGAAGGTCACAATGATATAGAAGCTGCGTGTAGTTTGGCGTTAGCATAGCTAATCAGCTGTCAGCTGTGTGTTATGAAGTTAGCTCTGCGGGTTCATATATTTGCTCACTGTGAACCGTTTAAATGAATGATGCTTAATCTTTGCGTCATTAACGTGTGTTGACTTCAAATCAAGCTGAAGATTTGATCTTTAAAATGTATGACCCTTCTGTGTGGTCATGTAGGAAGTGGGTCCAACCCTTTCCAGAACCTGGAGAAGAGCGCCGTGCTGCAGGAGGTAAAGTCTGCGTCTGATGTGGTTTTAAACATGATATGGACTGGTCGGAGACATAAAGCACGGGCAATCAAACAATATCCCAATAATTGGAATTAATACAACAAGCCTCTTCTCTTCTACAGGCACGTATCTTCAACGAGACTCCTATCAATCCAAGAAGATGTCTCCACATTCTTACCAAGATAATCTACCTCCTCAACCAGGTAAAAGCATGATACAAAGCAGTTTATACTTTATTTGTAGGCGTCACAATGGTGTTCATTCAACCCTCTTTAAATCCTAACTCTTCACATTCTATCTGTTTTATTCAGGGGGAGCATTTTGGGACCACAGAGGCTACAGAGGCCTTTTTTGCGATGACCAGGCTCTTTCAGTCCAATGATGTAAGAGACCAGCCCTTCATTATCTATTAGAACATTAATTTAATACTTAAAATTTTATTAATTATTTAAAATTATTGTAATATTATACTCCCATCTTTCTCTTTCAGCAAACCCTGAGGAGGATGTGCTACCTGACCATCAAGGAGATGGCCAACATCTCCGAGGATGTCATTATTGTGACTAGCAGGTATGCACTGTGAAGTTCAACCTCTGAGTATGCAAACATCAAACTGGACTTGTGACGTGTGATGTGTGACGACTTTAACTTGTTGTAAGAGTTGTAATTCCTCTCGAGGTGGCAGTGTTCTAAAGTTGTCCTTGTGTGTTATTTTGCAGCCTGACGAAAGACATGACAGGGAAGGAGGATGTCTACAGAGGACCTGCTATCAGAGCCCTCTGCAGGATCACAGATGTGAGTGTCACTTGACATCTCACGCAAAAAATAAATCATTAAGTTTACGTTATTTGATTCTAACACATTGCTTTTGAATTTGCTCCACAGACCACAATGCTGCAGGCCATTGAGAGATACATGAAGCAGGCCATTGTTGACAAGGTGCCCAGCGTGTCCAGCTCAGCCCTGGTCTCCTCTCTGGTAAGGAAAATGTATTCTTTTTTGTTCTTGTGTTTAATGCATCTGTATGTTTCAGATGAAGATGAGTAATTGTACATCACATTTCTGCTGTTGGGTAATGAAGTCCTCTGTGTTTGTGTTCAGCACATGGTGAAGATGAGCTATGATGTGGTGAAGCGATGGGTTAATGAAGCTCAGGAGGCTGCTTCCAGTGACAACATCATGGTCCAGGTTGGTAATACAGACATTAAGTAAAGTGTTATTCTGAACCATCCAAATTGTGTGTGTGTATTTAAGTAGTTGAAATATAACCTGCTAACATGTGTCTGTTTTTCCAGTACCATGCCCTTGGCCTGTTGTATCACCTCAGGAAGAATGACCGCCTGGCTGTCACCAAGATGCTCAACAAGTTCACCAAGTCTGGTCTCAAGTCTCCCTTCGCCTACTGCATGCTGATCAGGATCGCAAGCAAACTGCTGGACGAGACAGAGGCAGGGTGAGTACAGCTGCAGTGATCTGATGCTCTGGTCTAGGCAGACTTGGGAGCTTGGGTATTACAGCTGTTTATTACTGATACATTGTCTTTTGTCATCTTGGATTTCTGAGAGAGATCATTTTAGTCAAGTCATTTAAAGGCGACATATCAAGAAAATCCAGCTTTGTCAGTATGTTGCACATATACGCAGATGTATGGGGTATTAACTCAATCAGATGCTCTGTTCAGAATCTGCTGGTTAATGTCTCTATCTGCTGCCGTCGATCAAACGTGCTGTGAGGCGTTTAGGTGAAAGCAAAAAAATCTGGCGCTTCACTGCACAGTCATGAACTAATGTTTGCATGGAAAAGTAGACCAATATAATTATCTGTATTTGGTATTTAACACAACACTCTTTTCATGTTGGCACACCTGGTGGAAGAGAGGGGCAGGGTGAGAAGGAGCTCATGTGGATTTACAAAGACACACACCCAAACTGAGCTGGTCAAAAACCTCCTCTGGAGCTTTATTTTTATAATATTTTGACTTAAACATGGCGAGGATGCTTCATTTAGTCAACAGAGAACTCAACTCAACTTTTTTATATAGCACCTTTCATACATGAAAACATGCAGCCCAAAGCGCTTCACAGAATAACAGAGACATTATAAAATTTTAAAAAGGCATGATTATAAATAAAATACTTAAATATAAAATATAATAAAATCAATACAGTAAAAATAATAAAATAATAGTGGAATTTTTTTTTTAAATAAGGTAGCGTTAACAAGATCAGATGAATACAAGAAATAAATAGAGAAATAAATAAATGAGTTAAATAAATGTTAAAGCAATGATTCAAATAATAATAAAAATAGTAAAAATAATAATGCAGTCCAGGGCTAAAAATAAATTACTCCAAATTAAAAGCTAGATTAAAAAGGTAAGTGTTTACTTTTAAAAACACCCAGAGAGCTTGCCGTTTTATTGTCCAGAGGCAGAGTGTTCCATAGCTTAGGGGACTGTATTAAAAGATATGTCACCTTTAAATTCTTTCTTTCTGTCGTGTTGCAGCCATGACAGCCCGCTGTTTGACTTCATTGAGAGCTGCCTGAGGAACAAGAATGAGATGGTGGTGTATGAGGCTGCCTCTGCCATCGTCCACATGCCCAACTGTACTGCCAGAGAGCTGGCCCCTGCTGTGTCTGGTCAGTATTGTGCACCCCATTCTTTTTTTTAATGTCTGTAATGTTGACCTAAATGAAAAGAACAATGTAATGTTAGTTTGATTGTAAAAAGTGTTATGAATGTTTTTGTCTTCTTGCAGTTCTGCAGCTCTTCTGCAGCTCCCCTAAAGCAGCCCTGAGATACGCTGCTGTCAGGACTCTTAACAAGGTACAGCTTCACCCCTCATCCTTTCCTAACATTAAGATTCTAAAAGCTGATTTTAACAATCAAATGAACTCCACTGATGTGTTCTCTGCTCCTCCAGGTGGCCATGAAGCATCCTTCAGCTGTGACTGCGTGCAACTTGGACCTGGAGAATCTGATCACAGACTCAAACCGCAGCATCGCCACCCTGGCCATCACCACTCTGCTCAAGACCGGCAGCGAGAGCAGCGTGGACCGCCTCATGAAGCAGATCTCCTCGTTTGTCTCTGAGATATCTGACGAGTTCAAGGTGGTGGTGGTGCAGGCCATCAGTGCTCTGTGCCAGAAGTATCCCAGGAAGCACAGCGTCATGATGAACTTCCTGTCCAACATGCTCAGAGATGATGTAAGCGCACTTGTCACAGATATGCTCCAGTTGCAGTCGTGTTAATGTCTAAATTGAGCCAGAACTCACGGGATCTTCCGTCTTCTCCTTTCAGGGTGGTTTTGAGTACAAGCGGGCCATTGTGGACTGCATCATCAGCATCATTGAAGAAAACCCAGAGAGTAAGGAGACAGGCCTGGCTCACCTGTGTGAGTTCATTGAGGACTGTGAGCACACCGTGTTGGCCACGAAGATCCTGCATCTGCTGGGTAAAGAGGGCCCACGTACGCCTCAGCCGTCTAAGTACATCCGCTTCATCTTCAACCGTGTGGTGCTGGAGAGCGAGGCCGTCCGTGCAGGTAAGATGGAGTCTAAATTGTTTCTCTAACTAGCAGAAGCTGACCTTTAACATGCACTCTATTGATTAATTCTCCTGCCCTTTTTTCAACATTGGAATGCTTTTTCCTGATTTTATCCTCAGCTGCTGTCAGCGCTTTGGCTAAATTTGGAGCTCAGAATGACGATCTGCTGCCGAGTGTACTGGTTCTTATGCAGAGGTAATTATTTACTCTCATTTTCTATTCCTTTAGTCAACCTTTTTTTTGGAGCAAAGAAAACACAGCTGGGCTGAGTAAATATTTGATGGTGTCTGACTTATGTACTGTATATTCTCACAGGTGCATGATGGACAGTGACGATGAAGTGCGTGACAGAGCTACTTTCTACATGAACGTGTTGCAGCAGAAGCAGAAGGCTCTGAATGCTGCCTACATCTTCAATGGTAAACACGCGCACATGCACACACACACACACACACACACACACAAACACACAAGCCTGATTTATACTTCTGCGTCAAATTGAAGGCGTAGCCAACGTTGTAGGTCTGCAAAGCTCTCGTACCTACAAATGTAACCGATGCGCACCTCCTCCAAAGTATAACTATGGGTTGCATTGACGCGGATTGCAAACCCTGTGATTGGTCCCCACGCAACATTGTTTTTCCTGCATTTACAGAACTTCTGGGATCCCCGCACATCGGTTGTGTATTTCATCTCCTCCAATGTCTCCTCTATTCTTCATGTAATCATGTCTGCATGATAAACAGCTACATGTATCAGCTGTAAATTAACATAACACGCTCTGAATCGCTGTGAGAAAGTAAACAGAGATCGTAGGGGGCTGGAAACAGGCAACCTGACTATCAGAGAGACCACACTGCCCTCAAGCGTTTCGGTGGAGAATTGCTGCGCATCACGGACACATCGACGCAGAAGTATGTAGTGCTCATGACCGCGTCAGCCCCTGCTTCGTAGAGTCGACACAGAAGTATAAACCAGGCTTCGGGGTACACTGTGGAGGGCTTTAACAAGCTTTGGCTCCTGCAGGGCAAACAAAAAATGTGAACATCTCCTCTCTGTTTTCCTCTCAGGTCTGTCCGTTTCCATCCCCGGCCTGGAGAAGTCCCTCCATCAGTACACCCTGGAGCCCTCGGAGAAACCTTTCGACATGAAGAGCGTACCTCTTGCTACTACTCCAATCACAGAACAGAAAACAGGTACAACCAAAAAGCTTTTCATGCTTCTACATAGAGTGTTGGATTTGATACTCTGCTCTGAATCTGTCATGATCCGGTGTTAGAAAGTTAAATGTCTCTTTATGTTTTTTTATTCCTTCCAGAAATGGCCCCTATTGCCACAAGCAAACTGCCAGAAAAGCTGGCTCCCTCACGCCAGGACATCTATCAGGGTAAGACTGTAAACACTGTCTATCTGTCAACACATTTAAGATGAGTGGGCTGCAGTTAGATGGAAATTAAGATAAGAATTAAGACTGAGATACGATCCCAGTGTGTCAGTTCCCCCAGCAGTCTAAGCCTATAGCAGCATAACTAAGAGCTGCTCCAAGCATGAGCCAGCTCTGACTATAAGCTTTATCAAAAAGGAAAGTTTTAAATCTAATCTTAAAAAAGTAGAGAGGGTGTCTGCCTCCAGGACCCTGACTGGTAGATGATTCCAAAGGAGAGGGGCCTGATACCTGAAGACTCTACCTCCCATACTACTTTTAGAGACTTGAGGTACTCACTCTTGACTCTGCTTTAATCTTTCTCCTCACAGAACAACTGGCGGCCATCCCAGAGTTTCAGAATCTCGGCCCGCTCTTCAAGTCGTCCGATCAGGTGCAGCTGACGGAGGCTGAGACTGAATACGTGGTGCGCTGTGTCAAACACACCTTTGCCAGGCACATGGTGTTCCAGTTCGACTGCACGAACACGCTGAATGACCAGCTCCTGCAGAAGGTAGCGACTGAGAGGAGGTTAAAAGCTGATGTTTCTCTTTATTAAAATGCATTTTTGAGTTTTTAATTCATCATTCTGTTTTTCCTCTTCAGGTTGTTGTACAGATGGAGCCGTCGGAGTCCTACGAGGTCGCACACTACATCCCCGCTCCCAGTCTCCCCTACAGTCAGCCTGGTTCCTGCTACACTCTGGTCCAGCTGCCTGATGATGACCCCACAGCTGGTAAGAAGAATACAACTCAGACTTTTAGTTTGTTGAAAGTGACTGCCAAGACTTTAGCAGTAAATTGTGAGAGAGAGATAAAGATTGAAGAAACGTGTGTCCCATCTGTCCACAGTGTCTTGTACGTTCAGTTGCACCATGAAGTACTTGGTCAGAGACTGTGACCCCAACACAGGAGAGCCAGACGATGATGGATACGATGACGAATATGTGGTATGTAACCACTCATCCATCAAAACAAGAGTCTATACATTTCATTTCATCTTTTTGCGCCTTTGCGTGCAACTCTTACTCCTTCATCCTTCAATTGTTGTTGAGTTCTTCTGCCTGTACTCTTCTTCAGTTGGAGGATCTGGAGGTGACTGTCGCAGACCACATCCAGAAGGTTCTGAAACCAAACTTTGCTGCAGCATGGGAAGAAGTGGGTGACGAATTTGAGAAGGAAGAGACGTTTGCCCTGGCATCAGTACGGACTCTAGATGGTAGGCTGATAAATAACACACTTATTCCTAACCACAAGATCACAGTTATGTTCTTCTATCATAGCCTCAAATATTTGAACACTGGACTGAATCAGAGTTCTGATTATTTTTCACTTTTGCAGATATCTGCAGAAACTAACACAAAGTTTTATGTGACTAATCACTGGATTTTTGTTTTCTGCAGAGGCGGTGGGTAACATCATCAGCTTCCTGGGAATGCAGCCATGTGAGCGCTCAGACAAAGTTCCAGAAAACAAGAACTCGCATGTCCTCTTCCTCGCAGGTGGGTGTTTGATGTCAGGACGGCTAAACTTATACATCATTTTTTAAATACAAATTGCTTGCGTCTTTAAAATGCTATCAATTGAAATGTAGCTCTGAGCAAGATAGGACTCAACAGATAAAAAACTGCAGGAGATAAATGGCTTTGAGCTCAGTCTGCTCCAGTGTTCAAGTCAAGTCCCCTAACCTGACTCAGTGTCTGAGTCGAGTCTTAAGTCCTCAGTGTTCAAGTCCTGTCGAGTATGAGTCACAGGGAAGAGTCCGGTCAAGTCCTCATTAATAATATTATTTGTAACACGAAGGACAGATCTTTTACTCTAAACTGTGACTGTTTGAACCTGGACTGACTGTGTGGGACTTTAATTATGTAGAAAACATATTTCTTTTAGTAACATTCAGTTGTAACGAATCCTGTCTGCATGTCTGGAGATTTAATTTATCAATGAAGTTACAGCACTGTGAGTCATTTGTAAATGCGCACCACACTTCTCTTATTGAGGCGACACACTCTTGATTCTGTCGGGTCACTGTAGGTGTCCAATAAACCAAAAATACAGGATGCCCAACCGCTATTTACCAAAAAATTAAACCAATAGTCGAGTCACTTTAGTTGCTAACATTACCATTAGCATGCTAACACAGTAAGGTAACCAACCGTATTAAGTAGTGATGCATCGAAATGAAAATTCTTGGCTGAAACTGAAAACCGAAAATGAGGAAACCAAGGCTGAAAACCGGAATAAATTAGTGACAGGTCTCCACGTGCGCTTTTTTTGCTCCGCCTGCAGACTGATTATGACCCGGTTGCGCTCCCTGCTGAGTCCCTACTGTGTACTAACTTCAGTAAAATCAAGGGAAGTGGGTTCTCTGCATCCATCGTGACCTGGATCATTTCTCGTGCGCGCTGCTTTATTCCCACATCCAAGTAATGATCTTTATAACGCGGATCAAGTACAGTCTTGATTAAGTGCAGAGGATCCGAATAGATCTCAGTGAAACGTGTGCTGACAGACTCTAAGAGTGTACTTTTCATTGTTTTCACTCCGTGGTCCGTCTCAATCTCTTTGCTTAGAGGAAGCTTTAGTGCTGTAATTAAAGGAGTAATGGATGCAGACATGTCGGCCCTTATCCAGACAAGCCACGGTTTTTGCTTGCGTCATCACAACATTCTGTCTCGGCCGTGTTGTTTTGGTGATAAAAGTCTTTGGGACAAAAACCGGAAATGCACTTTTGGGCCATTTTCGGCAGAAAATTTTCAGTGGCCGAATTTTCGGTGCATCTCACTTAATTTTCTGGATTCATTCTGGACAGATGTCTGTTAAAGTTGGAGTCGTTCATATATCCGACATGTTGCTCTGCGCTTGCTTTCATTCATTGCAAAATCTTTCAAAGCAAAATGCACTGAAGTGGCTAAGATTGAAAAGTGCTGCTGAGACTAAGTGGGCTCATGTTTGTGAAGTGTCTTACCAAAAATCCAAGTCAAAGTATCAATGTCCATTAAAAGTTTTCTATTTACTAACAAAAGACTAAGATTAATGAAAAACCAAAAAAGATCTAAATAAACAATGACGATGATGGTCAACAAAAAATATTCAAACCCACTAACCCTCTTTGTCTACCTCCAACCACACAACTACACAGGATCATAAAAGGTTATCCACACCTCTGAGTCCAAAACTAGAAATGAAGTCATAACCGTAAAAGGAAATCAACATCATGGCTCCTACATGCACCAATCATGGCATCTCTTTCTCCTGGCAGCAACTGTCGCTGAACAAGTGAATGTCTTTGCTCTAGACGGAAAAAAATATAGGAAAATGTCAAACCTCAACAAACAGTCACACAAACAGTACTCTCTATATTACGAGCACCAAAGCAGTCATTGCTTGGGCCCTGTTTGGGTCAACGAGTCTGGAATTGGACATGCTGTTGCTACGTTACGAGGAAAATTTGATACCAAATTCCAAAAGGGCCCTTCACAAATTATGGCAGTAAAAAATAAATAATGGATTCTACATTTCAGCTAACAATATTGAAATACAAAACACGGTCACTTCCTTTAGGATTACTTTAAGTCATAGGTTTGAGAAACATATTTTGGCATGTGGATTCAGACATACTTCAATGCCTGAGGAAATAACTTTCTGTGACTTCTCTCAGGTGTGTTTCGGGGAGGTCATGATGTCCTTGTTCGTGCTCGCCTTGCCCTGGCCGATGGCGTGACCATGCAGGTGACGGTTCGCAGTGGGGAGGAGACGGTGGTTGATGTCATACTTGCCTCTGTGGGCTGAAATGCTCACACTGCTGCTTCGTGCCAACGCAACCACAAGACCTTCCATCTCTACACGACAAACTGTCCTGACGTCACTTAAAGAGTCTTTCTCAGCTCTACAAATGATGTATAATGAGTCTGACACACATTTTATTATTTCTAGCATATGAGCTTAATCCTGTTTCTTTATACTGTCTTCTCGTTCTTGTTTTTCTTCAGTGAGAATAATCTGTCAAATCTTCAATAAATTCTGACTGTCCAAGTACATCTGATTTCACAACTTCTTCTTTTTTTTTACAAAACTAGTTTTATTTGAAGAAAAGTTGACATTAAGGTTTTCATTGACATCAAGAGAAATGTAGAAAATCATATCAAAAGTCATTCAGAGTGCAGCTGATTGCAGGACAAGACAGAACATGGAGGAGATCAACACACATTTAGGTTCAACAATCACACAAGTTGAAGTATCATGCTTCCTCTGAGGGTTCTTAAATCAACACTGCCTCCATCAGATCAGTTAGTTAGTAGCATTAAGTTAAATTAATGTCTTTAGCTCATACTTGAAGCCTTCAAATGTCAGTAATTGACATTTGAGCTGTTAATGCTGGTAAATTAGACGCTTGCTCGCGATTCAACCTCAAACTGACGCAGCTTCTCCAGCTGACATCATCAGGAAAAGGTCATCAATCACTCTGAAGTGTTTCAGAAGTGCCAAACAGCTCCTGAATTCATCCTTGAAAACAGGTGTTGCTGTTTGGTGTCCCCCTTCAGAAAGAGTGGATGAAGTTGAAATATGCGTTAAGGAAGCCAGTGGGATCTTCCAGCTGAGGGTAGTGACTGATGTGTTCGTCTAACACGGTGAATGTTGACCTCTGGACCAGCTTCCTGAGGGAACAAGAGGACATCTTTGAGATTAGATTTCATCAAAACATAAAAGACCTTACACACAAAGATAAAGTTCAAGGATGAGGTGTGGTGATTGTAGATCATGCTGGTAGTCTAGGGGAGAAAGACTGTCATTGATCTTTAACTGGTGGGTTCAAATCCAGCCAGGTACAATAATTAATTAGTTTTTAAATGAAATGAGAAGTTCAGCTGGAAACTTTGACTATCATCACAATACGGCCCCATGGTTTAGTGGAAATGTGACTGGAGCACTTCTCCAAAGGTTCCTGGTTCATATCCAGTCATGAACCATCCAAAGAGCATGTAAGAAAGAAGATACTGAAGAGCGAAAAGGGACTGACAGGGTTCCCACGCGTCCTGGAAAACCTGGAAAACAGTTGACCAGTTTTCCAGTACTGGGAAACACCTGGAAAATGCGAGAAAAAGTCAAATGTCCTGGAAAATAACATATAGTCCTGGAAAATGATTCCAACATGGCTGCATGCGACCTGACCCGATTAACAAAACACATCCCCATTCATTGAAAGTTGAGTGCACGCTGTGCTGGAAAAGACAGCAACACTGCGCAACTTTTTTCACATCTTTTCTCCTTCGATTCATAATCATGCATTCACAGAAAACGGGGGTATATTGTTTATGTTTTATGGTACATTAACCTTGTAGAGTGCTCTTTTGATTCAAAGAGTCTTATATTTAAGTTATAGTGTGGCCAGTGGAGTCGGGCAGAGAGCTTGGGGGTCTGTGCCTCACAACTTTCTCTGCAGGCTGAGACCTCAATTACCGTACTCTAGCTCAGTTGTTCTCAAAGTGGGGTCCTGGGGGTTGGGGTTAGGGTTAGGGTTAGGGTTGTGATTAGGGTTAGGGTTGTGATTAGGGTTAGGGTTAGAGTTGTGATTAGGGTTAATGTTAGGGTTGTGATTAGGGTTAGGGTTGTGATTAGGGTTAGGGTTGTGATTAGGGTTAGGGTTGTGATTAGGGTTAGGGTTGTGATTAGGATTAGGGTTGTGATTAGGATTAGGGTTGTGATTAGGGTTAGGGTTAGGGTTGTGATTAGGGTTAGGGTTGTGATTAGGGTTAGGGTTGTGATTAGGGTTAGGGTTAGGGTTGTGATTAGGGTTAGGGTTGTGATTAGGGTTAGGGTTAGGGCTGTGATTAGGGTTAGGGTTGTGATAAGGGTTAGTGTTAGGGTTGTGATTAGGGTTAGTGTTAGGGTTAGGGTTGTGATTAGGGTTAGGGTTAGGGTTGTGATTAGGGTTAGGGTTGTGATTAGGGTTAGGGTTAGGGTTGTGATTAGGGTTAGTGTTAGGGTTAGGGTTGTGATTAGGGTTAGGGTTGTGATAAGGGTTAGGGTTAGGGTTGTGATTAGGGTTAGGGTTGTGATTAGGGTTAGTGTTAGGGTTAGGGTTGTGATTAGGGTTAGAGTTAAGGTTGTGATTGGGTTAGGGTTAAGGTTAGGGTTGTGATTAGGGTTAGAGTTAGGGTTGTGATTAGGGTTGTGACTAGGGTTGTGATAAGGGTTGGGGTTGTGATTAGGGTTAGGGTTGGGATTAGGGTTAGGGTTGTGATTAGGGTTAGGGTTGTGATTAGGGTTAAGGTTAGGGTTGTGATTAGGGTTAGGGTTGATATTAGGGTTGTGACTAGGGTTGTGATAAGGGTTGGGGTTGTGATTAGGGTTAGGGTTGGGATTAGGGTTAGAGTTGTGATTAGGGTTAGGGTTAGGGTTGTGATTAGGGTTAAGGTTAGGGTTGTGATTAGGGTTAGAGTTAGGGTTGTGATTAGGGTTGTGATTAGGGTTAGAGTTAGGGTTGTGACTAGGGTTGTGATTAGGCTTGGGGTTGTGATTAGGGTTAGGGTTAGGGTTGTGATTAGGGTGAGGGTTAGGGTTGTGATTAGGGTTAGGGTTGTGATTAGGGTTAGGGTTGTGATTAGGGTTAGGGTTGTGATTAGGGTTAGGGTTAGGGTTGTGATTAGGGTTAGGGTTGTGATTAGGGTTAGGGTTAGGGCTGTGATTAGGGTTAGGGTTGTGATAAGGGCTAGGGTTAGAGTTGTGATTAGGGTTAGTGTTAGGGTTGTGATTAGGGTTAGTGTTAGGGTTAGGGTTGTGATTAGGGTTAGGGTTAGGGTTGTGATTAGGGTTAGGGTTGTGATTAGGGTTAGGGTTAGGGTTGTGATTAGGGTTAGGGTTGTGATTAGGGTTAGGGTTGTGATTAGGCTTGGGGTTGTGATTAGGGTTAGGGTTAGGGTTGTGATTAGGGTTAGGGTTGTGATTAGGGTTAGGGTTGTGATTAGGGTTAGGGTTGTGATTAGGGTTAGGGTTGTGATTAGGGTTAGGGTTAGGGTTGTGATTAGGGTTAGGGTTGTGATTAGGGTTAGGGTTAGGGCTGTGATTAGGGTTAGGGTTGTGATAAGGGTTAGGGTTAGAGTTGTGATTAGGGTTAGTGTTAGGATTAGGGTTGTGATTAGGGTTAGGGTTGTGATAAGGGTTAGGGTTAGGGTTGTGATTAGGGTTAGGGTTGTGATTAGGGTTAGTGTTAGGGTTAGGGTTGTGATTAGGGTTAGAGTTAGGGTTGTGATTAGGGTTAGGGTTAGGGTTGTGATTGGGTTAGGGTTAAGGTTAGGGTTGTGATTAGGGTTAGAGTTAGGGTTGTGATTAGGGTTGTGACTAGGGTTGTGATAAGGGTTGGGGTTGTGATTAGGGTTAGGGTTGTGATTAGGGTTAGGGTTGTGATTAGGGTTAGGGTTGTGATTAGGGTTAGGGTTAAGGTTAGGGTTGTGATTAGGGTTAGGGTTGATATAAGGGTTGTGACTAGGGTTGTGATAAGGGTTGGGGTTGTGATTAGGGTTAGGGTTAGGGTTGGGATTAGGGTTAGAGTTGTGATTAGGGTTAGGGTTAGGGTTGTGATTAGGGTTAAGGTTAGGGTTGTGATTAGGGTTAGAGTTAGGGTTGTGATTAGGGTTAGGGTTGTGATTAGGGTTGTGACTAGGGTTGTGATTAGGCTTGGGGTTGTGATTAGGGTTAGGGTTAGGGTTGTGATTAGGGTTAGGGTTAGGGTTGAGATTAGGGTTAGGGTTGTGATTAGGGTTAGTGTTAGGGTTGTGATTAGGGTGAGGGTTAGGGTTGTGATTAGGGTTAGGGATGTGATTAGGGTTGTGATTAGGGTTTTGATAAGGGTTGTGATTAGGGTTAGGGTTGTGATTAGGGTTAAGGTTGTGATTAGGGTTAGGGTTGTGATTAGGGTTGTGATAAGGGTTAGGGTTGTGATTGTGATTAGGGTTAGGGTTAGGGTTGTGATTAGGGTTAGGGTTAGGGTTGTGATTAGGGTTAGGGTTAGGGTTGTGATTAGGGTTAGGGTTAAGGTTAGGGTTGTGATTAGGGTTAGAGTTAGGGTTGTGATTAGGGTTAGGGTTGTGATAAGGGTTGGGGTTGTGATTAGGGTTAGGGCTGTGATTAGGGTTAGGGTTAGGGCTGTGATTAGGGTTAGGGTTAGGGTTGTGATTAGGGTTAGGGTTAGGATTAGGGTTGTGATTAGGGTTAGGGTTGAAATTAGGGTTAGAGTTAGGGTTTTGATTAGGGTTAGGGTTGTGATTAGGGTTAGGGTTGTGATTAGGGTTGTGATTAGGGTTAGGGTTAGGGTTGTGATTAGGGTTAGGGTTAGGGTTGTGATTAGGGTTAGGGTTGTGATTAGGGTTGTGATTAGGGTTGTGATTAGGGTTAGGGTTAGGGTTGTGGTTAGGGTTAGGGTTAGGGTTGTGATTAGGGTTAGGGTTAGGGTTGTGATTAGGGTTGTGATTAGGGTTGTGATTAGGGTTAGGGTTAGGGTTGTGATTAGGGTTAAGGTTGTGATTAGGGTTAGGGTTAGGGTTGTGATTAGGGTTAGGGTTGTGATTAGGGTTAGATATAGGGTTAGGGTTAGGGTTAGGGTTGTTATTAGGGTTAGGGTTAGGGTTGTGATTAGGGTTAGGGTTAAGGTTGTGATTAGGGTTAGGGTTGTGATTAGGGTTAGAGTTAGGGTTATGATTAGGGTTAGGGTTAGGGTTGTGATTAGGGTTGTGATTAGGGTTAGGGTTAGGGTTGTGATTAGGGTTAGGGTTAGGGTTGTGATTAGGGTTGTGATTAGGGTTGTGATTAGGGTTAGGGTTGTGATTAGGGTTAAGGTTGTGATTAGGGTTAGGGTTGTGATTAGGGTTAGAGTAAGGGTTATGATTAGGGTTAGGGTTGTGATTAGGGTTGTGATTAGGGTTGTGATTAGGGTTGTGATTAGGGTTGTGATTAGGGTTGTGATTAGGGTTAGGGTTGTGATTAGGGTTAAGGTTGTGATTAGGGTTAGGGTTGTGATTAGGGTTAGAGTTAGGGTTATGATTAGGGTTTGGGTTGTGATTAGGGTTAGGGTTGTGATTAGGGTTAGGGTTGTGATTAGGGTTAGGGTTAAGGTTGTGATTAGGGTTAGGGTTGTGATTAGGGTTAGGGTTGTGATTAGGGTTAAGGTTAGGATTGTGATTAGGGTTAGGGTTGTGATTAGGGTTGTGATTAGGGTTAGGGTTAGGGTTGTGATTAGGGTTAGGGTTAAGATTGTGATTAGGGTTGTGATTAGGGTTAGGGTTGTGATAAGGGTTAGGGTTGTGATTAGGGTTAGGGTTGTGATTAGGGTTGTGATTAGGGTTAGGGTTGTGATTAGGGTTATGGTTAGGGTTGTGATTAGGGTTAGGGTTGTGATTAGGGTTGTGATTAGGGTTGTGATTAGGGTTAGGGTTAGGGTTGTGGTTAGGGTTAGGGTTAGGGTTGTGATTAGGGTTAGGGTTAGGGTTGTGATTAGGGTTGTGATTAGGGTTGTGATTAGGGTTGTGATTAGGGTTAGGGTTGTGATTAGGGTTAAGGTTGTGATTAGGGTTAGGGTTAGGGTTGTGATTAGGGTTAGGGTTGTGATTAGGGTTAGGGTTAAGGTTGTGATTAGGGTTAGGGTTGTGATTAGGGTTAGGGTTAGGGTTGTGATTAGGGTTATGGTTAGGGTTGTGATTAGGGTTAGGGTTAAGGTTGTGATTAGGGTTAGGGTTGTGATTAGGGTTAGAGTTAGGGTTATGATTAGGGTTAGGGTTAGGGTTGTGATTAGGGTTGTGATTAGGGTTAGGGTTAGGGTTGTGATTAGGGTTAGGGTTAGGGTTGTGATTAGGGTTGTGATTAGGGTTGTGATTAGGGTTAGGGTTGTGATTAGGGTTAGGGTTAGGGTTGTGATTAGGGTTGTGATTAGGGTTGTGATTAGGGTTAGGGTTGTGATTAGGGTTAAGGTTGTGATTAGGGTTAGGGTTGTGATTAGGGTTAGAGTAAGGGTTATGATTAGGGTTAGGGTTGTGATTAGGGTTGTGATTAGGGTTGTGATTAGGGTTGTGATTAGGGTTGTGATTAGGGTTAGGGTTGTGATTAGGGTTAAGGTTGTGATTAGGGTTAGGGTTGTGATTAGGGTTAGAGTTAGGGTTATGATTAGGGTTAGGGTTGTGATTAGGGTTAGGGTTGTGATTAGGGTTAGGGTTGTGATTAGGGTTAGGGTTAAGGTTGTGATTAGGGTTAGGGTTGTGATTAGGGTTAGGGTTGTGATTAGGGTTAAGGTTAGGATTGTGATTAGGGTTAGGGTTGTGATTAGGGTTGTGATTAGGGTTAGGGTTAGGGTTGTGATTAGGGTTAGGGTTAAGATTGTGATTAGGGTTGTGATTAGGGTTAGGGTTGTGATAAGGGTTAGGGTTGTGATTAGGGTTAGGGTTATGATTAGGGTTAGGCTTGTGATTAGGGTTAGGGTTATGATTAGGGTTATGATTAGGGTTAGGGTCAGGGTAAGGGTTGTGATTAGGGTTAGGGTTGTATTTAGGGTTAGGGTAAGAGTTGTGATTAGGGTAAGGGTTGTGATTAGGGTTAGGGTTGTGATTAGGGTTAGGGTTGTGATTAGAGTTAGGGTTGTGATTAGGGTTAGGGTTAGGATTAAGGTTTTGAGTAGGGTTAGGGTTGTGATTTGGGTTAGGGTTAGGGTTAGGGTTATGATTAGGTTTTTAGGTTAGTTTTTTTTGCACATTCCCCTCGTTTGATTTTGACTACTGTGCTTTCAAAAGAGCTTTCAGGTGGTGGGTGTGTTTCAGAGAATCTGAACAGGGTTCAGGAATCAGAGGTGGGGCACTTACTGGTACAGACGGATGAACTGAGGGTGAGGGTTGACCGGGTCCAAGGGTCCGTAGATCATGTGCACTGAAAAACAAGCAGGGAGGGAGGAGGGTCAGAGAGGGGGGAAGATAGAGGGAGGAACACTGAGGAATCAAATAGAGGAGTGGTACAAAAGTTGATTTTTGAAACAAATTAATAAAAAGAAGACCAACTGATATATGTGCTAGAAAGGAGGCCTAAAGTAATATAAACATAAGAAGAACCAACACAGGATGTTGGACAAAGAATCAGTGATCAGCTGACTACAGAAACAAGTTCAAACACAACAGAAACACACTCATATTGTGAATCATAAGCCCAATGTTCAGTCTAATTTAAGCTCTTGTGATCTCCATCGACCACAGAGGGAACTAACTTTTGTCTTTAACTAATAAATGCTACACTGTTTCCAATAGCTGGCTGTAGCTATGTCTGAATGCTGTCTGGTGATAGGTCAGTTGTGCATATTGGATTCAAGATATTGTTTTCAATGAAATCGTTGGCCTTTGTCTGGTCAGATGTAGGACTGGGCGAATGTTTAAAAATTGATCGATATATTTAAACCTGTAACAACACCACCCAACCACTGAAAAGGGAGGGGGCACTAATGTGTCTAAAATGCTGGTTGCCACCCAACATTAGACAGAAGAAGAAAACAACGCATTGAACAGCCAATCATGTCCCAGGGTGAGGTGTAGGCGGGGCTTAAAGACGAAACGAGCGACACTGAAGAAAACTCAGAACCTACCAGCCCACATACTTTCAGGATGTGAGCAAGATATATTCTTTTGAGATCTGTCATTAGTCATAGGCAAGTCCTTTTACATGGATAAAGATATAGTTCTCCCATTACTAGTGCTGCAACGGATCACTGTTGATCCGTGATCCGTATGGATGCCTCTCCACAGTTCGGCACGGACGTGGTCCGTGGATCGGTCGATGAAAAAAGTTGCGCGTGTTCACGTGATGACCGCATGTTCAATCCACACTCACTCGTCAAGAGCAGCGGTAGTCATGGCAAGTGAAGGAGCAGAGGGACTTGAAAAACCTCCTGCATCTCTTAAGTCACAGGTATGGGAGCATTTTGGTTTCCCTGTGAAATACAGTGAATGCTGAATGTGCTTGAGCCACGTTATGAAATTCCGTTGCGCACCCACTAGACCAGAGGCAGTCAATATGCGGCCCGCTGACCACATCTGGCCGCCTATTTGTGGCCCCTGAACTGTTATTCCTTCACTCTGTGTTTTTGTGCGGTCACTGCGTGTTTACCGGGACTTGTCTCCATGTCAACGATACGCAGACAGGCTGTTACTGGGTCACTTAGAGTCCAATGCTGCGGGTGCAATTTTTAACTTTCACTGTTGTTTATGGAGCAGTTCACATATTGGCACTTTGCCAGCTGTAGGACCATAGAATGCACGAAAACCGTTTGTTCCAAGTTTGCAGCTCAAAGAAAAGTGGACAGTGAAAATCAGCAATTGAAAGAAGAGTGGAGTGAAACTTTTGAAGTTCCTCTGCTCCTTCACCTGCCATGCCATGAAATTCAGTGAATGAGGCAGGACTGGGCCCAAAGATAGGGTGCTTTGCACAAGCAGTAAATTTTGAGTTGAATGTTGTTTTTATTTAATGGGCAAAAGTTTACAGGTGTTTTACAAAATAAATGGAGGACAAAGTTATATTTGTCTTTTTTTTTTTTTGCTGATCTGAAAAATGATCCGACCCGTGACTCAAAACCGTGATACAATCCAAACCGTGAGTTTTTTGATTCGTTGCACCCCTAACCATTACTGATGTAAAAGGAATAATTTTAGGAGCTTTAAAATCTTGTTTGTTTACTTTTCATTTACTATTTGTATCATTAAAGCTCCTGTAAGGAATTTTGAACTTATTATGAAACATGCTGAAATAAATACTGATGTCTCTTTGTGAGCTACAAAATCAAACAAAACCGCAAGCTTGAAGATTGACTATTGTTATTCAGTTATCCTTAATGTTAGAAGAACTGCTGGGTGGTAGGTGTAAGACAAGGGAAGTGCTTACAGATAGTGGTGGGCGATACTGAAAAAGGTGTTATCACGATAACATTTTTCATATCACTTGATATCGATAATTTTCACGATAAATATCAAATCATTCTTTCATATCATTTTAAAGGCTGATTTTTTTCTCCTAAGTGAACGTTGAAGACATCAGATGGTTTGTTAGCTTGTATCTGGGATTTAGTAGTCTTATTTGTCTGGCATGTTTTCACTCACTTTGAGCTGGTAGGTTTTGTGCTTTCATCAGTGTCGCTGTAGCTTGTTTCAGCTGTGTTTACATTCCGCCCCAAACGTCTTTAAGCATGCCTACCTCTTACCCTGAGACATGATTGGGTGTTCCATGCTGACAGCTTCTTTTGTTTAATGTTGGGTGGGAACCAGCTTTTAAGGCGTACTAACGCCCCCTCCCTTTTCAGTGGTTGGGGGGGGGTGTAGTTACAGGCATAAATATATCAATCTTTTTTGGTACATTTGTTATACTTATATTGAGAAAAATAATATCACGATTACTATCGTTTTATCGCCCAGCCCTACTTCTGCCAAAGTGGGCTTTTTTTCTTTTAATTTTTTAAAGCGTGATGCATTTGACTGTTGAAAGAATTGATGATGAAATTTTATATTAAAAAACAATGTTTCATTGTAAGGGACAAAATCAGCTAAAAGATAAAAGGTATCTCTGTCCACAGGGGGCACCAAAATCGGCACAAACATAAACTTCCTAACAGGAGCTTTAAGTTTTCAATTTACATTTTTTTCTGCTTTACTTTCTTTGATCTTCTTTAAAGCCTTTTCAAAATAAATACTCTCTCTTTAGAATAAATACAAATAATTTTGTACTTCATCTTGCAAGAACAACAGCCAAAAGCCATTATCCATTGAGAACAATCGCTATGGAGAGATGCAACATTTGAAATCTCACATGATACCATATTACTTTTCTATCCACCCAATCCTTCAAAAAAATACATTTCAACTGATAAAATTGATGTAGCCCGTCTGCTGCCTGCTGTTTGTATTTCCCTTGTGGTGTGTGTCGGTAGAACACACACATCCCTATCCCCACCCCCCTCTCAAGCTCAGGATCACAGATGGACTACTAGGCTTCTCTTCACAGGCTAAGCAGCTTAGCATCAGCTGCCCTTCGCCTGAAGATGCTGGTTAAATACACCTTGAGGAAGTGTTGGGCCTCCAAAAAAAGAGACATTCCCCTCTGTGATTTATTTACACAATGATTGTGATCATGATGTTTGATGCAACTGTGAACTCACGTGGGACAAAGGTGGACGTAAGCACGCCGACCCATCTGTCTCTGTGTTTTAATCTCTGGTTGATGTACTGCAGAATACTGAGACAAAGGGAGAGGAGGACAAAATCAGAGAAGAGGTTAACAGCAACAAAGTTCATCAAACACACACAGACTCATATATACCTGTCCATAACTAAGTTGCCATCATTGTAGCGTAAACCAGTCCACATGTCCCAGAACTCAGTGTCTGTGGGCTGTGTGTACGGACCAAACACGTCTCCAATCCTGCCAATCAACGGAAAAAAACACAATGAATGAAAAAGAATATCAATGCCTTTACATTCTTGTACAATCTGGTGAAAAACTCTGCTTTTCTTACCCCTTCTGGAAGATTAGATAGTTGGTCAGTCGGGTCAGAACTGGAGCCAGAAAACTTGAGTCCTTTAGAAGCTTTGAAAGACAGAAGAAATGTCAAGAGTAAGTGTTTTTGCTATTCCAATAATACACGGTCAGCGTACATGGAAGCATGCATGTGTTCACTTGTTTGACGGAGGAATTTGAGAGCCAAACAGCTGCCCAAAAAACAGCCTCAAATCTTACATTAGCTTCACATCACATAAAAACAAGTAAGGGATAATGATTAGTTAGCAGGTGGTTATGGGAATTAGAATCCTGACAGGGTGAGCAAGACCCCCATCAAAGTGGAGGGATCTTGTCTCACCCTGCAGTTTGAACAACTAGTCTCTCTACAGTCAATAAAGCTTCTATGGCAGTGGGTTCCCGTTAGCCTACATGTGGGACAAATAAACATTAGGCGATTAGCCAGCCTATTTCTTATACTTCACATTAACCTGATCATTTCCATCAAGGTCATGTTGGTCAGGGGAACCGGACTTCTGCAGGAATATTTATGTTGACATGTCTTTACAGTTGAAACATCTTTAACCACTTAAAAATTTAGAATGGAAATTGAATCGAATTATTTTGCCATAGTGTCAACAGGCAGAAATGAAATATGCTGGATTCCTTTCTTCAGGTTGATTTGATATGATGTGTGATCAGGCTGTCTCTTGTTATTGAGAATAAATTACAGTTGTCTTGGGATTTTGAATGTAATAGAATTTAAAGTCCTTCTTCTGATCTACAAAGCTGTTAATCGGCAGGCACCTTCGTATCTGAAAGAGCTCATAGTGCCTTATTACCCTTCTATAACGCTATGCTCCCGGCAGCCTTGTCATACCTAAAGTTTCTAAAAGTAGTATGGGAGGTAGAGCCTTCAGTTATCAGGCCCCTCTCCTTTGGAATCATCTACCAATCAGGGTCCGGGAGGCAGACACCCTCTCTACTTTATTAAGATTAGGCTTAAAACTTTCCTTTTTGATAAAGCTTATAGTTAGAGCTGGCTCGGGCTTTGACCAGCCCTCAGTTATGCTGCTATAGACTTAAGGCTGATTTATACTTCTGCGTCTCCCCTACGCAGCAGGGGCTGACGTGGACATGAGCACGACGTACTTGTGCGTCGATGTGTCCGTGTCGCGCAGCAATTCTCCACCGAAACGCTTAGGGAAGTGCGATCTCTCTGATAGCCGGTCGCCTGCTTCCGGCCCCGCTACAATCTCTGTTTACTTTTCCACAGCGATTCAGAGCGTGTTATGTTAATCTACAGCTGATACATGTTGCTGCTTATCATACAGACATGATGACATGAAGAATAGAGAGGACGAGATGAAATACACGGCCGATGTGCGCCCGAGGAGCGGGGATCCCGGAAGTCCTGTGAATGCGGGAAATACAATGGCGCCGAGCGGACCAATCAAAGGGCATGCGGTCAACGTCGAATGTACAGGTAGTTATATTTTGGAGGAGGTGCACGTCAGCTACATGTGCAGGCCTCTGCATAGGTACAGGAGCTACGCGGACCTCTGTCATAGGCTACACCATTGATTCGACGCATAAGTATAAATCAGCCTTTAGACTGCCAGGGGTACCGGCACACTAGGATCCTACCTAGGACTCAAGAAAGGTCTATGGTTAGCAACTTTATTAATGAAAACCTTCACAGGGGCTACTTACTGTCTGCAGCAGCCGGGGGTGATGTGTTTCTGGGAACAATCCTGTTGGAAGTTAAAGCGTCAGAATGGATTAAGATTGAGACTTCAACAACAAAGCAATCATATATGGGTAATATTAACAACACATGTAAATAGTTCATAGTATCAATAAACTTCTATGATCAAAAATCAAAATCTGACATGTGAATTAACTTGTTTAACACTTTAAAGGGCAAAACACTCCAAAGATATCAGTAACGATTATATAAAAGAGATACAAATCTAATATCCTGGGGTTTGGTCTTGTGGTTTCTCCTCAGGGATTACAAGACTGTAAAAGTAAGAGAGTGCAGAAAGTGACATGTACCTCCATTGGACAGACACAGGCTATTGAAGGTCAGGTGACCTGTGCGGTTTTGGTGGCTCCTGAGGACAGAGAAAAAGGGATGATTAGTAGTTCATCATTTCCCTCTGACTTTGACCACCTTCACAAAAACACAGGAGCAAACCGGTTACCTGTAGAGCAGCTCCAGCGCCACAGTGTCCCCATAGTCGTGGGAAATCACATTCACTCGCTGGTTGATCAGACCCAAGTGAGCCACCAGAGCTTCCACCACACTGGCCTGCTCGAAGATGGAATACCTGTGGGGTCGCTGGGACGAGCAAAGACAGGAGGAGGTGACCAAAAACAGAGCAAAAAACATGACTTGACTTGTTTAAACTCGCATGCTTTACTCACAGGCTTTTCACTGAAGCCAAAACCAAGGAAGTCGAGTGCAACAACCCGATGGAAGCGCTGGGCGAGAGGCTCCCAGATCTAAATGCACGGGGGGGCAGTAAATTAGAGCAGCTTTTACAAGTAGATGTTTATTAACTACTGAGCATGTGTAGTGGTTACCTTGTTCCAGTCGAAGCTGGACGTGGGGAAGCCATGGAGCAGAATGACCACATCAGAGGTTCCCAGAGCTCCATAAGAATCTGGTTTAAGAGTAAATAATATTATACAGTGGTGGTCGAATGTGTGGTGAGCATATTGTAATTTGACAGATAACTATGGATAATGCAGGGTTGACGACATCTTTAAACAAAGCTAATATTTGATGTTCGGAAGTTACAGAGCAGTCAGCAAACGAGCTGACAGCCCAACAGTTAAAAACCACAACAACACTGACAATGCATGGATGTAATTTGTGGCTGTTGCAGTGGGTGAAGACACCTTCAAAGTAGAGGCTTACATTTTACGGGAATCCCACGGGTCACGGGATTCACGCCGGATTCACGCCGGATTGGAGTCAAATTTGTTATTAATCATGTGATTGGGACGGTACAGGATAAAAAAAGTTAACGGGAGCAGATGGGAACGGGAAGGTCTAGGGGGACTGTTGTTAAGTCTTACTTGTGAAAGCAAGAAGTTTTCTCAGTTAATTGTGTCTAAACTGTAAACATTAGCTCACAGTTTACACAACCTGCACCACCAGGTAACTTGGGAATCTCTCCTGCTCTCCAGTTTAGCTCTGAAGTTTCTCTTTTTTTCCTCCAGTGCATTAAATCACCTTTTCCTCACTAAACTCCGGCTCATAAAGGTGTCCATGTGTGTCCGCAGTGAACGGCATGACATTAAGTTAAGTTGTATTTTTATGACTTTCAAGCTGCAGACCTGAACAGCTGATCAGTGCGCTGCAGGCGGAGGAGCACGTCTGTTTTGTGTCCGCAAATATTGCAAAAATGAACAGGTTTTCTGATGTGAAGTGAAAGTGAAGTGCTGACAAAAATCACAAGTGGAGCGTACACCTAACCCGAGATTAGTGCTAGGGTCTTAGTTTCCCAAAACTCAGGTACAGTATGTGAATTGTGAAGGCAATGCCTTTATGCACTTTTGTTCGTTGAGGTATGTATTACCTAAAGAATAAAAGAAGAAAAACAATGGGAGCAGTACAGGAGCAGGAGTCATTCTGAGTGGGATGGGATGGGAGTGGGAGTCATTTTACCAGGAGTGGGACAGGACAGGATTTTTTTTTTTCACTCTGGCCTGGGACATGATTTTTTTTTCTGTGGGAGTGGGATGGGACAGGAGTGAAGATCCACTCCCGTGTCACCCTCTACTTCAGAACCCTGTTACCTCTGTAGAAGATCTCCCTGCCTCTGAACTCAAAGAACTCCCCGGCGCTGTGCCACTTCTGCAGGGCAGGTGACAGCTGAGGGGGCGGGATGTTTAGGTACACAGCCACCAGTGGGACGCAGATCAGACCCACGTGAATCCACCACTCTCTCATTTTCAGCTCAGCGGTGTGGATGTCTCATTCCTGACTGAAGAAGACAAGAGGAAGAATAATACCCATCAATGACACCTTCAGGTTCAGATCGGACAGGTGAGATAATGCATAGAGAGGAACAAGGCTAACTACATTACAGCCAGCTATATGATACACTGTTATACACCTGTGTTGGCCCTTTAGGGTAATAAGAGAACAAAACTAAGACGAAGAACACATTGACTGAAATATGAACACAACGTTACAGTCAGTTAGCTAAAACGTTACACTAACTGAGCTAATATGATTGATTTAATAGGAATACTGCAGAAGCGTCCGTGTTAAGACACTCAAACACGACAACATGCTTTGCTGCAGTTACAACACAATTGGTTTGATTGAATTTTATCAAGCTTTACTGTGTAGCAGACTACAATACTCACAGATATGCTTCAACCTATCACTAACAGACCTTCGCCCGGTGTTTAGGTTCCATTACATTCCTGTGGAGCGGAAAACAGTAACGGTCAGCAAAGAAGAAGAAAAACTGAAGACGTCTCACTCTCCTCCTGTTTTTTGTTCTCACAAGGTTCATCTTATTTGATTATTTGAACAAAGATGTCAGCTAAGGTTTGATGGAAATGCTCAAAGAACACTAGTAAGGATAACGGGGATCAAGGTAGTGGTTGTTGTTGCCTGTAATGAAAGAAAAGATGGAGTGATTCCTCTTAGTAATAAACAATCTTTGTATGAAGGAGCCGTAGAAGTGAAATCTACCGCCCTCTGCTGGCTGGGGTGTGTAATGACATAACCTTGAGTTAATTAATAAGCACACTGTAATGCTATGATATGGAGCTGAAAACATGTGTGTATATATATGTGTATATTTCAGCTCCACACACAAATATATATAAGTGATACATATAGTTATATATAAAAATATATATATATATATATCACTTAAAAGTTCTCATGTTGAAAATGAATTGCCAACTGTTGTCCATTTTAAGGCCCTAGGGAAAGTTCCCTTGGATTCTTAATTGGGACTATATTAAACAGAAATTGATATTATGTACATATTTATGTGAAGTACAAAAAATTTGTGTGTAAAGGTAAACTTAAGACTTACCTTTTTAATCTAGCTTTTAATGTGGAGTAATTTATTTTTAGCCCTGGACTGCATTATCATTTTTATTATTATTTTAATCATTATTATTATAATCATTGATTTAACATTTATTTATCGAATTTAATTATTTATTTATCTATTTGTTTCTTGTATTCAGCTGATCTTGTGAACACTACCTTATTTTTAACTATTCTTTGCACTATTACTTATTTAAAATATTTCACAGGATTGATTTTATTTTATTTTTAAGTATTTTATTTCTAATCATGCCTTTTATAATTTTACCCTTGCTGTTGTTTTCTGTCTATTTGTTATTCTGTGAAGCACTTTGGGCTGCATGTTTTTATGTATGAAAGGTGCTATATAAATAAAGTTGAGTTGAGTTGAGTAAGTACTTTGAATAACATTTAATAAAAAGTAATGGAACCATCTTTATCACACCCCCAGCAGTGGTAGTATTAAATAAATTGTATATATGTGCTTGTATATAAACATACAGTTTAAAGACCAACCAATGCTTTTTTCTTTACCTGGCAGATCTCTGCATAGAGTCAGTAACACCTGGTTCCTCCATCTCTGCCTGACCTATATTTAGTTTTTTTTTATAAATGTTAAAATAGTAACACTGACTTGGCCCAGATTTTATGAGCAACACAGTTTATGGGACATGTAGTATCTTAAGCATTTAAGCATTCTTTTCCAGGGTTGCTGCACACTTTTTGAAATTAAATCTATTTAGCAGTAATTAGGTAGTTATAGCAACAAGGAAAAACGTCCTTTCAACAGGCAGAAACCTCGAGCAGGCCCAGACTCATGTTAGACAGCCATCTGCCCCGACCAGGTTGGGGTTTGGAAAGAGGCATAGAGGAGATCAAGAGAGAGAGAGCAATGATAGTGGTGAGAAGCAGATAGGATCCTAGTGTGTCAGTGTGCTAGTTCCCCCGGTAGTCTAAGCCTATAGCAGCATAACTAAGAGCTGGTCCAAACCTGATACAGCTCTAACTATAAGCTTTATCAAAAAGGAAAGTTTTAAGCCTACTCTTAACATTAGAGAGGGTGTCTGCCTCCCATACCCTGACTGGTGGATGATTCCAAAGGAGAGGGGCCTGATAACTGAAGGTTCTAACTCCCATACTACTTTTAGAGACTTTAGGTACGACAAGCAGGCCTGCATAGTGTTCTAGAGGGGTAATATGGCACTATGAGCTCCTTAAGATATGAAGGTGCCTGACCATTACGAGCTTTGTAGGTCAGAAGAAGGATTTTAAATTATATTCTATTCAAAACCCCATGACAACTGTAATTAGTTCTCATAACAAGAGACAGCCTGATCACATTTCATATCACACAGGCATTTCATTTCGCAGTATTAAGCTAGTTACAGTGGCAAGGTTAAGAGGGATAGAGGGGAATGAGGGAGAGACAGTACGAGAGAGATTGAGAGAGAGAGAGATTATTATTCATATATTTTCTTTCTTCTATACAGCTCTGTTAGTTTAACATTGAATCTTATTATTCTGTAATTGTTTGTAATTTTGTGTTTTATTTCTTTTTAAGCTTTAGCAATGATTACGTATGTTTTCCATGCTAATAAGCCCTTTGAATTGAATTGATTGAGAGAGAGAGAGAGAGAGAGAGGAGAGAGAGAGAGAGGGAGAGAGAGAGAGAGAGAGAGAGAGAGAGAGAGAGAGAGAGAGAGAGATGATAGTGATGAGACAAGGAAAAGCTTTCTTTTAACAGGCAGAAACCTTGAGCTGAACCAGACTCATGTTAGACAGCCATCTGCCTCGACTGAGTTGGAGTTGGAAAGAGGGGTAGAGGAGATTGAGAGAGAGAGAGAGAGAGAGACAGAGAGAGAGAGAGAGAGAGAGAGAGAGAGAGAGAGAGAAAGATAGATAGAGAGCGATGATAGTGATGGGATGATAGCCTGTTAAAACTTCCTTTTAACAGGCAGAAACCACGAGCAGAACCAGACTCATGTTACAGTCATCTGCCTAAACCGAGTTGGGGTTTGAAAGAGGGATAGAGGAGAATTAGAAAGAGAGAGAGCCTGCCCTTCTTAAGCATTAAAAAAGATAAACATTCTAAACTTGATTCAGGTGATGAAGTTATAAATAGTTAAAATTAACTTTAACTGTACTGATGATGACTCTTATCATGAGCTTTAATCTAATGGCTTCAATGCAGATGTCCAAATCTCCAGAAAAAAACACCCTCTTGTGAAAACAATCATCTCCAGCATATTAGCTTGCTTTTAATGCAGACAGTAGCCTCCACATTTAAGTGCGTCCATGCATCCTCTACAGTGAATGAAAAACATGGCCCTGCAGTTAGGCTAAATACATTTTTATTTTTAAAAACCATACACATTACTCGACAAGTTTCAAATGTAAATCCAATCACGATATCCATTTAAAATGCTCAAGATAAACAGACATGAAGTACTTTTTATTTCCAAATGTTAAAAGATAAAAAAATAATAATCCATAAAACAGATGGAAAAACATTCATTCCCGTTACAGGAAGAAGCTACAGAACAAACTCCTCATGTGGATTCCGCTTGTCTTTCTTATTTCTCACTTTGCATGCGATCCTAGCTGCTTTTGTGTCATCTGTAAAACAAGAAGAACAGAACTTTTTCCCCTTTAAAGAACATCGTGATTCAACATCTCTACTTCCTCCCCGGCCTCCCCGCTCTGTGCACGGCCAGAAGGCTGCAGGAAGAATCTGCAGCCTGCTGCCCGAGTCCTCCTGTGTGTTCGACAAGCACCATCCCCAAATGCTGAATTAAGAGTGGAAATATACAAACTCAAAAGAGGCCTTGTTCTCTTTCACACCATTTGCACCCTGAGATGAAGATTCCAGAACAACACACATTTTGAGTGGCCAAAAACCCTCCCCGGTAGAACGTGATTGGTGTCAAATCATCCAAAATCGGTTTAGTACGATGAAAGGTATCATCAGTATCGTCATAAAATACAAAGGTACATTTTTCTTATCGTGATTTGTATCAAAATTCTTCTTCCCCAGAGGAACGCTATGAAATAAAGTACCCTGTGCAGATAGATACCAGTGTATGCCTAGCCTTTATTCTTGAAAAATGCACATGTCCAATTCTTTAGCGTTTCCAGTACATCAGGTGTCAAAAATATCTTACAAACAAATCAAATGCAGCAACATTTATTCATGGTGAAAGGAGTCTGACAACAGGGCAAAGAAAAATATTTGTTTCCCTCCTCCGACGAGAAATCAGAGAAGGTAAATTAAGATTTCCTAAGGCGTGATCTCAAAGATTGAATGAAATATGAAAATAATTCACTTGTTTTTTCAACCAAGACTATGTTTTCTATCTAAATACACAAAGTCTGTAGTTAAAAGGTTCGTCCGCTATAGATTCCTTTTAAATTAAATACTTTTCTATGCCTGAGTAAACAAATGTCAATATTGTACATTGGCAGGGGGGCTGACGTTTTGATGATGAAAATGCACCAAAGTTTTATTTTACAAATGATAACCAGGGTCAGTATCTAACAAGCATCCAGAGAGAAACCATCAGGATGATCAGTGTGAGGCTTTGAAGCTGGAGAGTGACAGTTACCTGCAGGTGGCGCTAGCTAAATAGTTATTGTAGCCAAGGCACATTCATGTTTTGTCTTTACGAACTTCTTATTGCAAAATTATAGCACAGCTCACAACTAATGGCCAGGTTGTGTGGTAAGAAAGTGGGGAAATGTTTGGATATTTAAAGCTCCTGTGAAGATTTTTTAGTTCCTGTTGATTTTGGCGCCCCCTGTGGAAAAAAAGCAGTACCTCTTATATCTTAACAAAAAAAAAATCACACCCTGTTTTTTTTAAACAAGCATCACCCGTGTGAAATATCCGCCAAAAAAAGGCTGTTTTGATAGCAAACTGTTCATAAACTCAACTGTCACCTACCCCCCACCAGTGCTTTTAGACATAATAAATAACTATATAGCTATAATCTAGCTTATCACCGACAGTCTTGTTTGCTTTTCTAGGTTATAGAAAAAGCATCAATATTAATTTCAGTCTGTTTCGTGAGCAGATAAAAACTCCTCACAGGAGCTTTAAGTGTTTGTGAGTGTACTGCGAGGTGCAATGCTCATGGTGGATTAAGGTGAGATAAGACTGAGTCCTGTCAGTAAGAGGGGACTGGATTTTATCCTGTCTTGATGTTGGGTCTTTGTTAATAATTTAACATAGCGTACGGTCTAGACCTATGTTTGTAAAAACGTCTTGTGATAGCGTTTGTTGTGATTCGGTGCTATACAAATAAAGATTGATTGTGAGCCTTAATGTGCAAATGTTAGCTTCCAGCCAAGTCATTTTGTCCTGTGTCAACTAATCCCAACCAGACGTTTACAATCTAAATATTTGACTTATATAAAATAAGGACCAAACCTCAAAAATCTAAAAGTAGAGCTTCTATTTCAGTGTGCTAAAAGCGACATCATTATGACTTCACGTTGCCTCTGAGGTAAGATTTTGTCTCCTGGTCTAGCTGTTAGCATGATTCTGCGTTTCATCCTGGGCTGCTTGCTAAATACGGGCCCCGGTGTTTTCTAAACTCCCTTTTAATGAGTGAACCTTTCAACATGTGGAAATCCTTGAACACAACATAATGAATGAAAAGAGCATCCAGAACTCCAGAAGGTTTTTGTGCACATGAAAACTATCGAAGAAATGGAAGAAGTAAATATATTTATAGCAATGTTAGTGGACAGAGGCCCGAATCGTCTTTCCCGCCCCTGACTCCTGTGAAAACACTGCACCCCGGACCCTGGACCTCTTTTCTATACAAGCCTTAGTGTTTATCGGTTTGGCTAGAAGGTTCTACATTTATCTACAAATATATAACAAATAAAACTTGCAGGCAAAAATAGTTAAGTTTCAATAGAAACACCCTTTTTTCCTGAAAATACAGCAGTATCTGAAATAATCCTCTCATTCATTTTTTATTCTGTCCCAGTTTTCTGCATCATACATCAGGAAGCTCTTTGCCTACAAACAGAAAAAAAGTATCTACAAACTTTGTAAACAGACCTGCTTTTTCCAAAAACATAAATAACTCAAAATATTAACAGCCAAATGGAGCAGAAATAAGTTTTGAATGAGCAAAGGGCCAAAGAGATAAATATACAACACCATTCAGATAAAAGAGAAGCTAAAAGGTTCGTTCAGAATTCTTACAGACGATCTTCAAGCCAGGAGGAGCTCCTCCTCTTCTCAATTAAAATAATAATAATAATAATAACAATAGAATAATAAAAACAGGTCACTTTCAATCTGAGTTTATTATCACCCCTTGTTTACCGAGAAAAACAAAAAGGAGGGAGGGGTGGAGACAGAGTCCTCGTGTCGCAGCGGGGTTTTTTAAAGAACCAAAAAAATAAAAGAAGACCAAAGCATCCACACCAAGCCGTACATTCCTCTGAATGTTTGCTGTTCTCATAGTCCGGCCCGAGCCGAGCTCACACAGGACCCCGCTCTCCTCCCGGCCCCTCCCTCTCTCCTCTCCGAGTGTTCGTTCGTCTGTTCGTCTGTTTATCCGTTCGCTGCGTCCGAGTCGAGCTCCTTGGTGGCGGGCAGATAGGTTGGTGGTGACGTCATCGTGTGGAGGTCAAGGGGGTCAGATCAGAGGGAGGTCTCCAGGCTGTGTAGGGGGCTCCCCGGGGCCAAGGGGGTTCCTGATTTGGGGCCCTCTGGGAGGAGGTGGTTGCTGCTCTCCACAGCGTTATTGTTTTGGTTTGGGGAGGGGGAGACTGGCGTGGTGGGGACGGCGGTGGGCGAGGGTGTCGGTGAAGGCGGCGTGGGTGTGGCGTTGCGGGGGCTGGCGGAGTTGCGCTTGGTGGGGGCGTCGTCCTCAGCGTCAGTGTCGTCTATGAGGGGGATATGGGGTTCGGAGTCCTCTATCCGGAACTCAGGGTGGGTCATGAAGTTGTGGATGGATGATCGCGACTCAGGCTTCTCCAGCCCCTCATAGAGGGAGATGGAGCTGCGGAATGCATTCACCACCCGGATCTGGAGGGATGGAGAGGGGGAGGAGGGACATTCAGTCACATTTAGTGAGGACAAAAATTCAAGTAGCATTTTAACTTCGGACAATACAACAAAACAGGGCGCAAGTTCTATCGGGTCAAAAATTGGTGAGTTTTAGGGGCAAAATTTATCAGTAAGGGGGAACTCTCAGAGAAACGTGCAGGTGTGCAGTTATGTCGAGTTTTTAAGCTTTCCTTATTCAGTATCCAGACGACATTAGCCAGCTTTACAGTGTCAACAAGAACCAACAATATCCAGTCAAATGTGTTTGAGTTTGTCTGTCTCTGTGTCTCACTTCCTGTAACTTCAAATTAGCCGTCCTGCGTTGATTCTGATTTTAAGGCATCATCCATTGGTTTACGAACAAATGTTTCGAGGCCTTGAGTTCGGCCATCTTGTGTTTGGAGGGCTAGGCGTATTATATAAATTGTAATGTCTACCCTGGCGGCTCTGGTGTCAACAAGATGTCACCATGACTTTGTTCAGTGAGTTCACCTTTGATATATCATCGGTACCTTCATTCAAAGTAACTTCATACAATGGTTAGTATGGAGCACATTACCTGGTTATAAAAGTGTATTCTATGGCCATGTATTTGCTCAGTCTTTCTGATCAATATAAAAACTAAAAATGTTTTCTACATAATTAACAATTTGGCAAAACATTAGCTATTACCATTTTTCATGTTTTATTGTTAATAAAGGAGAGTAGTGATTATAATTGCATCAATATTATATTTACCACATTTTAACATTAACAAAAATAATAAACAAATTTTTGTTGCACATGTCATATGACAAACAGCATTATGTGCTATACATTATGGAAATTACAGGATATCAACAGAAATGTTGAGAAAAAAAAATCACAAAATAAAATTGCTGAAATTTTTTTTTTTTAAATAAATACTCCTTTAATTAACATTAACACAAAATATAAAATGTTCTGCAACATTGTTAATTGTCGAAAAAAGTGAACATTCACAAAAATGTTACTTTTTTTTACTTAATCAAAAAGGCTAAGCAAATGCATGGTCATTCAATAAACTTGTATGTCCAACTAATAAAGGTTCCTTAATTTAATAGCTTGTGTATTAAGGGTGAGGTCATTGTATAGAGTCACAGTGACTCAGTAGATAATGGGGAGGAACAAGAATATTAGATACGTACTATATTTATAAGTGCATTACTTAAAGCTCCAGAGAGGAATTTTTAACTGGTTATGGAACAGGCTTAAATTGATAATGGTGTCTCTTTTTAATCTAAAAAAGTCAATGCAACATGTACATGGCTTGATAATTTTCTATATTCTTATATTTTTTTAAACGTTTGAAGCTGTGGGCGGGGAGTAGGTGTCAGTTGAAGTGATGAACTTCACTGCAGAAAACTTCTTTGTTGACATTTTCCAAAGCAAGATTTTTGAATATCTAAATTAAGCAAGATGGGATGTGTTGGTAAGAAAAACAACTATTTATATATGTACAGGAAAAAAATCTGTTAACTTCCTCCAGAGGGGGCACCAGAATCAAAACAAACTGAAATTCCTCAAAGTAGCTTTAAGCATTAATTAAGCCTAAAATGTTGATCCTTGTTGTAAAGTGTTTTCCAATTGGACAAATCACAGGTAGCCACATCCTAAACATGACCTGCTTTATCGTCTTTGTGACGCTCCATAGGACCAAAATTTATGAAACACCATACTGTAGTTTAAAAAAGACTCAAACTAGAGAGTGAGGCTATGAGCTCATTTGGGAAAAGGTTTTAATTGGTGCTGAGGTAATTTTGCGACCATTGGAGTCGCCCCCTGCTGGTCATTATGAAGAATGCAAGCTAAGCCATGTCAGGGTTGGATTCACTATTGAAGCCTATAGGCTACGTTGACAGCTTATACAAAGTATACGTAATGACTGGAATTTAAATACGTAGACATGTGGCTAAATTAAAAGTGAAGAAAACTTAACACTAAGGCTTTTTTGTCTGAGTGTAATCGAGCGTGTGTTGGTCAAAGTAAAAGTGTTAATTTGTGTGGTAACTTCAAGAAAATCTTTAGGAAGGGTACAAACCAGTGCCAAACCCAATGCAATTTGTGTTTTGTTTGAATTCTTTGTGAGTTCAGGAGTAGTAGTTTTTTCACAAAACACTCGGTAGGTCTCTCTGTGTCTGATTAATCAAAATGCAGGAAATCAAAAGACGAGGGGAATGCTGTTCTTTGGAGGAGAACGCATCCAGCGAGGAAAAGAGGACAGAGGCTGGACACGAGAGTTTTACTGTAGTTTGACATGCTCAGGACAGATTGGAGAGAGTGAGAGAGAGAGAGAGAGAGTGAGAGAGAGAGAGAGAGAGTAAGAGAAGACAGGAAGAAGGAGAAGATCAAAGACAGGAAGGAAGACAGAGAGACATATTAGAGACAGGAAGAGAGACAGACAGAGAGGGGTGGTCAGTTACAGCTCATGTTTGTGGAGTAGAAAACAACAAAAAGCTGCGGCAGCCAAGCATGTCTACAAGCTGGATTAACATGTCAGAAAACAGCACAAAGAGAGAAAACTCACAAACGAGACCAGAGACTTTGAACCCATGCAGAGCGCGGCGCTACCTTGTGTTCAATGGTAGTAAACCTTTGAGTATAGCCCATGACACATTTCACAGAATCTAAAGAAGAATATGTGGGGGGTCAGTCGTATTCAGTCTTTCTTTAAGGGTATTGGGTGGACACATTCTGCCAACAAACATGTAATCACAAGAACAAAAAGGCTTTAAAGGGCACCTGAAAGAAAAAGGTTTAAAGAGTTTAGAAAAGTCCACATAATGTCTCATCTGGAATGCCATCTGACACAAACATTACATTATTCTGCATCATAAAAACAACACTCAATCTGCTGTTTATGTGTCTGGAAAACTCCCACATGTTTGCATTCAACAGCACAGTCATTTAAACCATTAAGTTGGTTTTGTGACATCTGTTTGACATTCAAAAAGCACTGCTGGTTTGCCTGAGAGGATCTGAAAGAGAGAAAAAGTGATTGTCAAGCGCTGCAAAGTCCAGATCCACTCATCTTCTCCTGGATGATCAGTTTCTCGATGTAAAAAGCTGAAAAACATCTCAAAACAGTTCACCAATTTGCATCCAAACACGCTTACACGCCTCTCCTTTGCCACCCTGTTTCATTACATTCTCTTTTACACAGAAATCTCCCAGAATGCATCACAGCTGTAGAGAAAAGAGTCATTTTATCAGCTAACCCTCACACGTTTCCATGTCATGATTTGTCTTTACCGTTTTAGGCCGTGATCATGGGCGTATACTCAAAACATTTACCCGATTAGGGACTAAGAAAGCTGCGACACAGACCCATGGGTGCTAGAGGAGGGCACAGAGCAGACTGAGGCAGCTGCAGACAAACCTGAATCCAGAATGTGACTTTTTTTTTTTTTTTTTGTCAAATGTGAAAACAGTAAAACCTCTTTTTTTCTTCCACTTTTTGAGACCAATGCAGAAGCAGAACAGAAAACATGATGACACAGAGATAAACACCTTGTTACAGAGTACATACATATACATACAGCTACGGCTGGGCGATAATTTGATAATGATAATTATCATGATATAATTTTTCTCAACACAGATATGACAAATGTTTGATAAAAAATGTATATATTTAAACCTGTAATTACACCCCCCAACCAATAAAAAGAGAGGGGGGGCGCTAATATGTCTTAAAAGCTAGTTGCCACCCAACATGAGTAAGTCGTTAGTCGAACACATTGCTGACTCAGCGTTAACTATTAACTGAATACTAAGATGTGGGTAAATAAATCTTATTATGCAAATTATCTCAACCTGAGAAACATAAGAATCTACAAACTAAAACTTCACAAAAATCTCATCTTACATTAAAGACCTGCTTCCTGTTAGCACTTTCAAAAATGATTCAAGAAGCTTATCAGAGAACTAAATCCAGATACAAGCTAACAAGCCGTCTTTCCCTCAGGAGCAAAAATCTGCTTTTAAATTTAAATGAAATAATGATTCAATTTTTAACGTGTTAATTATTGATATCGACTGATGTGAAAAATGTTATCGTGATAACATCTTTTTTCAATACCGCCCAGCTCTATATACAGCTGTGTTATCGAAGCATAATGGAAGATGTGGTGCTTTTTGGGTGTCTTTTTGGTTTGAAAAGAACGAGGGGAGGGGGGGCATTAGGAGAAGCATGAGATAGTCAAAAGTGTCAACGTTAGGTGAGAAGAAGAGTGGAAGAGGAAGATGTTAGAGGAACAGAAGAAGTAAAAAAGTAAAAAGTCTCATGCACTAGAGGAGAACACGCACTCACACCCCACAGTGGCAGAAGCGGAGTTGGCGGCAGTGGCAGTAGTGGTAGTAGTAGTAGAAAAGGCTACATGTGTAGGGCTAGAAACATTGGTTACATCGTGCTGTTGTTGGCTGGAGTTGGAGGCCTGCCGCCTTAGAGCCCCCTGAAAGGAAGTTCCACTCTGGAACGCACTCACTACATCCATCTGCAAAGAATCAGACAGCGTGACAGGAGAAAAAAAAGGCCCAGAGGAAAATAAAAACACAACACAGCCAGAGGAGAGAGAAAAGAGAGAAATAATAAAGAAAAGGCACCAGTAACCATAGGAAAAATGTCACTTGGATTGAGAAATTTAGGCATTATAGTTAAAAGAGAGAGGGGAAAGGTAGGGTGGTGGTTGGGTTTAAAGGCACTGATCCAAAGGACTCCCAAATCTGACCTCACTTTCACTCTTTTCTCTGCAGAATCCCTCCCAGGTAGAGCCATGCCAATCCTCCTTTAGCTTGTTTTTGCATGCTTTCCATCCAAATCTAAATCACTTCTCATCAGTACCTTCAAACTAGTCCAAATAGATCCAAACCCAGTCAGAGAAAAAATAGGCATAGAACCCGCTTTAGCTCAAAAGCAGAACGAAAAGAAATGAGGGGGTTTGTTTTAAGGCCACAAGCCATTCTTTTAAAGAGTGCCGAGAGAAAGAACAACAGATTTTAAGCTGGAGGAGCAATAGAGAGTTAAAGGGTTTATGGCTTTTGATTCCCTTGGTGTTGTGTGGAGTTCGGTGGCACACGAGAATGTCTGTGGATGGTTACCTGAGTCTGGATGCGATTGAGGCCTCGGAACCAGAGGATCTGTCCGCGGCGAAGCTCCCGTTCAGCGTGATCGATCTCCTCCATGTCGTCTAGCTCATCCAGCTCCTCGTCGGGGATCTCCTCCTTCTGTGTGCCGTGGCCTGCCGTTTTCAGGAATTTCAAGCGGCTGGTGGGTATGGAGGAGATTACCTGGAACACATCAGGGTTTTTTTTTTTTTTTTTAACATGAGCAGCACTGACTCAAGATAATGTTACACCGCTCAGCGTAGTGAAGTGACATCTCATTACAGCAGAACAAGATGTGATTCTAGCTACATCACCCTGAAATAAGCCGCTCTGACAGCTGAGGCAGCCTGTTTGACGTCATCGGCTCTGTCTTAAAAATCTCATCCCTGGGAGTGAAGTTCAACACTCACAGATAATTACACTTTCTGAACTCTCCTCAAAAGATGATACAGAAGATGTAAGTAATTATAGCAGAGGTTTTCACTTCTACCATGACCATTTGGTGACAAGTCATATCATAGATTGTGTTTCACATGGTGGCATGGAGCTTTGATGACGAATGTAAAAGAAACTTAAAAGAGTATTTGGTGTATTTTGGTTTAATGATGCCAGGCTTGGAGGTTGATTACCTGATCATCGGCTCATGTGAGTAGGAGCCAGGATGACACTTTTCTTATCACTTGATATCGAAAATGATCACAATAAATATCAAGTCATTATTTCATTTAATTTAAAGGCAGATTCTTGCTCCTGAGTGAAAGTTGAAGAAACCAGATCCAGACACTCTCCTAATCTCTTGCTCACACACTGGGATCCTACCCCCCAACCCTCATCACTTATTTTAACTCTCCCTGTCCTATTGAAAGTTACTAACCATAGACCTCTCTGGAGTCCCTGAGTTCCCTTGTCTCGTAGGTTCCTCTGAGTCGCTGCTGTAGACGTCCTGCTGCTGTGGACATGCCAGACTCCAGTGGCAACAGCAGCTAGTACTACTACTACAGCTATCCGCCTCATCACCATTATTGCTCTCTCTCTCTCTCTCTCTCTCTCTCTTTTCTCTCTCTCTCTTTCCTCTCTCTCTCTCTCTCTCTCTCTATTTCCTCTCTCTCTCATTTTCCTCTCTCTCTCTTTCCTCTCTCTCTCATTTTCCTCTCTCTCTCTTTCCTCTCTCTCTCTCTCTCTCTCTCATTTTCCTCTATCTCTCTTTCCAACCCATACTCGGTCCAGGCAGATGACTGTCTAATATGAGTCATAAAAGCGTCTTGAGATAACATTTGTTGTGATTTTTGGCACTATACAAATAAAGATTGATTGATTGACAATTTGAGAACGGAACAATAAAGTTAAGCTTAATCTTACTGATCAACAATAGAAAGAAAGCTGATGATGAAACCAGCATAAGCAGCACTTAGACCTTGGTGGTTACAGGACATCTTTGGTCTGGATCTTATGATTATCATTCTCCTATTACACAACTGTTTCTCATCTCCACAACTATCAGCTGTTTGAACTTACATGAACCGAAGT